>NC_134573.1:157046852-157216852 GCF_050947875.1 Dermacentor variabilis
GCCTCCTGTGTACCTTGCTGTTCCAGGAATAGGGAAGAAAGCTAGCCTGACCACCGCGGCTCTCAAGCAGATCACATTGGAACTTTTGCATCGTTCATACGCTAACCGAATCCATGTTTACACGGATGGTTCCGTCTCGGAAAATTCTACGGGCGCCGTTGTTCTACCATCTCAATCGGTCGTCATCAAGTTTAAGACTTCACACGTAACGACATCTACAGGTTCCGAACTGGCCGCTCTTCACGCTGGTGTTGAATATATTGAAAAAGAACCGCCCAACAAATGGGCAATATTTCGTGACTCGAAAGCAGCCCTCCAGAGCTTGCGAAGTTAACGAAGTGGCAATTATGAACAGCTGGTCTCACAAATCAACGAAACCTGCCATTGCGCTTCTGAACGAGGACATGATATCATATTTCAATGGCTGCCGGGACATTGCGGCATCGTTGGTAATCACCTCGCCGATGACGCTGCCCGACGTGCCCAGGCTGGCTCACCGACAGTCCCTATACCTTTATCGAGAGTCGACGCTGCAAGAGAGCTTCGTAATCTCGCTCGTACCATCACATTAAGTTACGGGCATACACCACAGAACTCTAAGTGTCGTTTATACAGCCTCGACCCATCACTGAAACTTAAATTACCAGCGCATCTTCCGCGACGTGACGCAACACTGCTGTGTCGGCTGTAAGTAGGAGTAGCATTCACCAACTCCTACAGCTATCGTATTGGAATGGCGGATTCACCAATGTGCGCTAAGTGCAAGTGTGAAGAGACCATCAGTCACCTTCTGTGCCACTGTTCTCGCTTCGATAATCAACGTGAGACTCTCCAGTGTGCCTTGAATAGACTGGATGACAGGCCATTTACGGAAGCGAAGATCTTGGGAGCCTGGCCTGACTTTAGTGCCCGACTATAGACATCCTACACCTAAGTTCTCTCTCTCTCTCGCTCTCTTTCACTCCCCATTCCCCTCCCCACGTGTAGGGTAGCAAACTGGACTCAGTATGGTTAACCTCCCTGCCTTTCCTTCTTCCCTTCTCTCTATCTCTCTATTCCTCAGAATTTTGAGAATGACAGCCTACAAACAAATGTCATGAAACAAAACACCTACAGCGCACACCTTTTATGTGAAATCTTCTCGGACATAAATATTAGAAGCACCAAACAGTATCAGAAACCTGAAAATGATGTAGTTTTCTTGGCGCGGCTGTGGGGCACTACCTCGGGTATAGGACCACGCAAGAGGCCACCTTTCTACCAGAAAGCTCGCCTTCGCGAATAGTGTTCGCCGCCAGCGTTTACCGGTTAACATCACTGTTACATAAGCTGCAGTTGGCGGGAAGCGTGAAAAGCACTCGGGACTCTTTGAATGCTATCGGGCGTTTCACTCTTAGAGGCGGAGCTTATGCGTCGCCCAAGTGTTTTGACTGCACTTAGGGTTTTTCATCGAAAGGCCATCTGGAGTTTCCTCTTTCTCTGTTTCGTGCACCTCGCTTGCTTTTCTTCTTGCTTCCGCTTGTTTTACATAGCGCTCGACAAGCGATAAAGCGAGCATGTGAGCGTAAGTCTATCGAGAGAAAAAGGGCAAGCCAAATGACATTTCAAAATCACAGCACACTTCAATGTGCCACTTCGCTGCAGCCTTCGCGCGTGGTTCGCGTGTTTCTGTCTTCCTTTCTCGGCGTCGCATAAGAGCGAAAAATACGGCACCTGCAGGCGAAAAGAAAAACGAGAGTGATCTCACGCGAATAACTTTCTGAAACGAGAAAGTTTATCTCTGGTGCAGCAATAAGAGCTATAGCGGAATGCGAATGCATTCAGAGGCGAGATGATTATAACGCTAAACGGGCAAAATCCAGGCAGCGAACACGTTCCACGCGGCGCCCAGGAAAGCCACATTTAGCCGCCCGTAAATGAAATGCAGATTAGGCGGGCGACTGCGCAGACAAGGTTTGAGGCATCCTGCGCCCATTCTCCGAGCTCCACGCCGGGAAACTTAAAAAGAAAAAAAGAACACGCACACACATGTGAAACGCAAGCAAGCACAACAGAACAGAAACGCGGCACTGGTGGCCGATGAAAGACGCGCTGAGAGGAATTGTCGGAAGAAGAAGCAAAACTGGAGAGAATTAAAACGTGTAAGAGAGCTTGGAAAAGGGTGTTGGAGGGGAGTTGTGGTATTCGCGTTTCCGCCTCCGAGTGGAAATGAATCAAGCGGACAATCGACGAAACACGGCGCGGCGCGCGCAATCGCTGACAGCGTGCCACGAATGCGAAATGCCTCCCTTTCTCGTCCACCCCGCTTTCATTTTTGTTTCTTTCTTTTTTTTTTCGTTTTACCTATTCCCGTATTGTCCTTTCTGGGTTTTTTTTTTTTCCTTCGCAACACATAAATGCCGCCTCACTCGCCTCGCTTTCCGCGCCTATTCTCTCGCACGAGCATGCGCCGCCTTCGAAATCGCGCCAGCCAATTTCATCCGCGACGCTCCCGGCATTCAGGGCTACGTTGTACCGGCCGACACGCAACGACGAGTGAAAAAAAAAAAGAAAGAAACGCGAAGCCATGCTAGGTTATGTAAGAGGGCAGAGAGAAAGTGTCGGCCATTTTTGTTGATCGGGCAGGTGTGTTTGTGCTTTGTGCGAGTGCGAAGAAAAAAAGAAAGACATAAAAGCGAGTGCCCTCGCTTCCGCCTTCCATTTTAACGCATTGCATAGAACGTAGTATACGCGCCGATGAAGAGAAGCCGGAGAAGACCTGCTGCGCACTGCTTATAATTTGCTAGTTCTTGTTGCTGGCGCTTCTTTTTTTTTTTTTTCCGGCTGCGCTGATCGTATTCACAGGCGGTCGCACAACGTTCATGTGCCCATGTGCGTGTAATTCTATTCTTTCGCTTTTCCACCTTCCCCAACGTTCCAATGCAGGTTAGCCAACAGAGTGCACTTCCGTTTATCAGCCGTGGCTTCCAATTGTTTGTAAGAATGGCGCAGGGGCGCGTTTGGAGCTTTGCGCAGACATGACAGATGAAGCCGAGAGGGCCGGGCACATGAAGGTAAATTGACAAATCCTTTCCTTCGCAAATGCCATTTGCGATTGGCAGGCCAGATTCGCTAATAATTCACAAACATACTAACAAGGATAGCGAATATAAACAGGGAACAGTTCTAGCGTGAGAATCGTTTTGTAAATACGGGCCCCGGTCTGTGCAACGGCCTCTAAATAGATGCTCTGTCAACACTCGCGTGAGTATGCGCACGCGTTCACGCTCTTTCTTTTGTTTTCTTCTTCGCATCCCTGCGTTCATTCATGTTGAATCGATCAAATAGGGAAATCACTAGTAGAAAGCATCGCTTCAATCATGCAACTGAAGTTGATGATTAGGGAGAGGAATCGAAAAGAGTTCATACGTCGGTGGCGCGCAGTCTGTCAACAAGCTTTTTATTCCACGTGCGTTACGATGTTCTCTGTTATACATGTATACCTGAAGGAAAAACTAACGTCCTCGCACTTAAAGTGAAGCAAGCACAGTGTCGTTATCGTTTTTGTAAGTATCAAATGACACCAAGGTATCCCTCTTAGACTTTAGCCACATCTGTTTTGACATTTGGAAAGTGTTGTCGCTTTACTGAGTGAGTGGACATGTTCCCGTAGTCCATTTTAACTATAATGAAGATCTTAAAGAGTCGTCATATTTACCACGTTTACCGTGTTTGTTAAGCATGCGTTCGCATACAACGCTTTCTCGCGAAAGCTACTAGAGGAAGGGTTTCCAATATTAGACTGACGAAGAAGCTTCCCGTCAATAAGCACCTGGAAAGAGACAGCTGAGAACATAATGCCGACGGTTACTCCGCGTTTTAAGCGCGGTAAAAGAGTAGCATATTTTTGCACAGTGGCCACAGGATAACGTAAGTTATTGCGGCGTATCTATCACGGGAAAGCACCGAAGAGAGTGTTTAGGAGCTTATCAATATCTGCAGCGTCTCTAGCTGGAAACTTAGTTGATTCGCAGGGGAGTGTGTTGCTTGAGTCGACAGCCCCTCGCCTACGCTTTGCGTGAAATTTATCGTTCTTTGGAGCGTAAGCTCTCCAAAGTCGGCGGACCTTTATTTCTGTTCGTACATAAATCTGAGAACCAAAATTCAGCACCACGCAGGCAGAAGCGTAAAGAAGAATCTGACAAATTGTTTTGCGCGCACCGGCCTTTGCAGATGCTCGGCAGCGGTGACAAATCTGCCTAAGCTCAATATGAGCATAAGGCCCGAGGGTAACAAATCATTTCTGGGGAAAACAGCCTGAACTCTGGGGAACACTAGAGAAAGTGGAAACCGTTGTCGCAACATTCGAAGCACGCTAGGTGTCAGCGCGTATGTGTCGAGAGAAAGGGGAAAAATAAAAGAAGCAAATATTTTTTTTCGAACCAATCCTTCGGTTGAAAAATGCGTTCAACAAAAGGGCCACGAATGGAGCAAGAGGAGAAGTTGAGAGGCCAAATTTACTGCAACTATTGGTTTTCCGTTCACGCATTCGGTGAGTTGAGAAGGAAGGAACTTGGAATGCCCTTGTTTCACTGAGTTTTTCCGCAAGCCAGTGCAGAACATGCCGTCGGCAAAGAAAGAACCATACATATGGCCCTTGAGAATGCGCGAACGAGCAAGCGACAGCAATATGAATGATATGCGGACAACAACAACAAGAACAACAACCGAAAGAGGACTCACTACATCCGTGTACCGAAGTCATAGTTCCACGCGCCGTGGCTGCTGCCACCGTATATGAAATATGCCGCGCCGGGCTGCGCCAAGGAAAGAGGGATGTCGGGAGAGGGGAGGAACGTGAGGAAATAGAGGAAGGTCTATGCAGAGATTTTCGAAACCACCAGTGCGCTGTGAAACCGGAGAGCTCACGCGAGTCGCTTTGTGTGGTGCGAATGCGGAAACGGTAAAAAAACAAAAGAGGGACAACCAGAGAAGAAAACGAGTGAGAGATCAGCGTACATTTCGAATAAGCCGCGCTGCTGCAAGCCGGTAGACACTGGCTTTGCGCAGCTCTGACACTGAAAGGATCCGAGAAAAACGGGATTTTATTTACGCCAACTGTATTTTTCTTTGTGTTGTGTTCTTTGTGTTTCTTTCTGTCTAGGCGTGCGAGAGTTGCCACGTTTGCGCGCGTGCAATGAAAATCGCCGCGCCGAGGCGCGCACTTTCGTACGCGTGAATAAATGAACAGTAATACGTCTGGCGTGACAAGAGGCTCTCAGCTATAGCGTGCACTGTCAGCGACTGCTGTCCCCACGCTTAAGCAGAACAGCCAGCCATCGTTCAAAATGAGATAATCAGATTAGCAGAACTTTCATTTGGGGCTGCCTAGAAGGCCTAAAAAGCTTAGCATGAAGACTTCTTTTTCTTGATTCTATTTAGAGAAAGCTTTAGCAATGCGTGTTTGCGAGTTGTTTTAGGCATCTAAGGGCATTGTACATAAGTAACTCACGACACGTAAACTCAGTGCACAGTTGGAAAGTTTATTAACGCCTACTGCCGGTTAAGAATAACAATGCGCGGAGCTACACAACGTTGCACTAGTCGTGCTTAGTTTAAGCCTGACGAAAGAAAGATAAGTAGAGGTATCTCCTAGCTTGCAAATGCTAATTAGCTGCTCCCTGTCAAACTGCGAAAAAAAAAAGCAGATATGCGTGCGAATGCTTGATAAATCTAGGCGATGTAAGATATTGCGGACTATACAGGAGTCACGAAAATTCTTCGAATCGTGGAGTCAGGAGCATTTATCACATAGTCGGAGAAAAAGATCAAGCTCAGTAGTGCTTGGGTGACTGAACGCAGCGACAAGAGGAGTATCCGCCCTCACTGCACAATGGGGACTGGGGGAAAGAGAAAAGCAATATTTCACGTAAATATCGTAAACGTAGATACAGAGCGATGTGCAGAAAAGACAAGTATCGAGCGTTAACGTGCTTACTAAACCCCCCCCCTCACCCCTTTCCCATAATGCGTGGCGCTTCATTTCTGGCTTAAACCAGATTCTGGAGGTCACGGTATGGTGCGAAATGTAAGGGATAACAAACGGCGAGTGATTCGGGGCAAACAATGGAAGCTAGGAATACGTAATATGTATCCTATGACGTCATACGAGACCAGCATCCACAAGTCTTTGAATCATTGTGAATATAAAGCTAAACATACTTCAGGAGTTAGGGGGGAGGTGAGGGGGGCGGAAGCGCTATCGCTTCTTTTATTCAATTTCTTTGCATAATTCCCATAAAATACGCATATCATTTACGCCTCGCTTTTATCCAACCTACCATTTCCTCCTTCTCGGCCTACGCACCGCATGTATACTCCTTTAATCACTAATCCCCTTTCTCAGTAGATTCTGGTGTGTCGCGTTATGTTCAGAGTGTTATATTACGAAAGTAAGGCCGCTCCGCTGGAGAGTTATTGTATTTTTTGGTGGCGCAAAAGTACCGCTACATTAGACTGTAGAGCTAGAGGCAGATTGTTCAAATATGCATGCGTGAAACTTGAAAAAATGAGAATTGGGAGGGTGATGATTTACACGGATAAAAAGGAATCACGTGGCCCTCACGGTGAGGAACTGAAGCCATCATTATTCCACACAGTTTCAACGAGCTAACCAAACTGCGAAATCGTGAGAGCACACTACCCTGAATATTTCCTTTGATATACGTAGGACAACCTTGCTCGACGGTTAGAAATTTACAGGCAAGCGTCAAGCTGCGTGCTTTCATGAGCTCTGAAAGGCAAGCATGTCCATTCCACCTTTCCAGTTTATAATAAATAAATAAATAAATCAATAAATAAATAGACTGTTCCCTCAAGCAGTGTTGGTGATATTTACTGTATCACAGAAGCGTTTACCTGCCTGTTAAATCTGTTGTTATTCTTTTGGTTATTTTCATGTTACCTAATAAGTAGAAAAAGTAAATTCCCCTCCTTTCTCTCTCTCTCTCTCTCTCCCTCTATATATATGTGTGTGTGTGTGTGTGTGTGTGTGTGTGTGTGTGTGTGTGTGTGTGTGTGTGTGTGTGTGTGTGTGTGTGTGTGTGTGTGTGTGTGTGTGTGTGTGTGTGTGTGTGTGTGTGTGTGTGTGTGTGTGTGTGTTTGTGTGTGTGTGTGTGTGTGTGTGTGTGTGTGTGTGTGTGTGTGTGTGTGTGTGTGTGTGTGTGTGTGTGTGAGAGAGAGAGAGAGAGAGAGAGAGAGAGAACGGCGTTCGTGTTGTCAACTTCTCTACTCTTGTGTCCTGTCTTCACACCTCACTTCTATTTTGCATAATGTAGAAACCCTTCCCGCCCTTTGCGCACCGTTATTCCTACGTTCCTGCAATCTAACATTTAGACATCTACCTATCTGTCCTATATAAGACCGACCGCATTTCAAGAGTATCCTGTAAACTAAACCTTTCCAACAATCTGTTTACTTTTTTCTGTGATTGATACGGATACTTTTTGGTTCCTCTGTCTATGTATGAGCTGTAAGTCATGTTTGTAATGGAATACCAGCTAGCCCGTACCCAAACCCTGCTTCTTAACCGCGGCTTTTTCTAGGTAGCGGTTACAATGGATGAACATTTTACATCTCTGTGCTTATAATAACATTTGAAGTGAAGGGTCCGACGGAATCCCCTCTGGTCGGGATGGTACATGAAGAAAATTAAATGGCACCGACCAAAAAAGAGAAAGCTGGAATGACGTTCCGTCTCATTTTGAACAAGACTCCCGTGAGGGAGCCGAAACGTCATTCCACCTTTCCTTTTCTTGGCGGGTGCCATCTAATTTTCGTCATATAACAAAACTTGACTATATAAATATGATCATAGAATTAAGGGCATTTTTCTCATGCACCGCTTTCTATTGTTTCCAGATCTATTACAGGTACCACATGGTTTTTTAAGAGCACTGCGTTCTCAACAAAAAAATAATAATACTAGTAACCGTAAGAATGCGATTACACAAACAGCCACAAATATTGCGGTCCGTTTGATGCCAGTTACGATTCCATAAATATCCGTAATGCTCAGATTAAGGTACCAGTTACGAATACTGCTTTCTGTTACAGCGCGGTTTCTCAGTGATCGCAGCGATCGCAGCGGGCTATTGGCCCATGGGGTTCTTTCTTGATTCTAGGGCGTTCGGAAGGCTTGACAGAACTGTGCCTTGAGAAATTAAACGAACAAATATCAAGCCATCCACGGCACATTACCTATTGAAAGAGCGCAGAGGCTCTCGGAGCGCAGACCACACGCGAGGTCAGTATTTGCTAGTCGGCATATATGGCCTCCAAGCACGCGATCCGGTGATACGAAATGTGCACACTCCGCACTTGAGCGAGCGAGCGAGAGGCTAGCACTTTTGCCCTTGAAGCACGGACGCTTCTCCATCGAAAGAGGGGCAACAAGCAACCTCATAGCCGTTTTGCGTGATCAAATAATGGAAAGGGGGAGCGTTAGGTCCATTATGGCTCGTTAGCATGAGGAAACGCTGAGGTAAAACTGCTCTGCTGCGTGCTCACTCCGAGTTGGTCGACTTGGTTAAACCTGCCGCCCGTACCACTCGCAGTCGATCTAGCTCGTTATGCCAGGTTTGTTTCCCTTCGGTGTCTATTTTTAAGCACTCTTTATTGCGCGCCTGCATGTGTGTGTGCGTGTGCGCGTGTGTGTTTGCGCATCTGTGTGCTTTAGGGTGCGGTGCTGCCTAGCACAATTCTTATTTCAACGCTACAGTCCGAGCGTAGAAATGATGCTACATTCGGTAATATTCCAAGCCATAAGCCGGCTTACGCAAAAGTTTTTGGAGTTGCCACTCTGTTTCATTGTAGAGTTTAGTTTCAAAGATCTCAGAGGCCGCATTCTTGATAGCGTGTTTTGGGCGATAAGACCTCCTTTAAGGCGATGCAACGTCCAGGCAACGACATGGAATGTCGCCAACTGGTTACACGTCCACGTGAACCTCTGCTAAGCTGAATGTCAATTCCTTATCTACCACGACTGCACAGAGAGAGAGAGAGAGAAAATAATGCAGAGAAAGGCAGGGAGGTTAACCAGAGGTAGTTCCGGTTGGCTACCCTGCGCGGGGGGAAGGGTTAAGGGGGATAAAAAGAGAAACAGAGTGGAAGGGGGAGATAGAAAGAAAGGAAGACAAGCACGAACAAAGCGCGTACTCTACACAGCGGTAGGGGGCGGCATTTTTAGAGTCTGTCGTGAAGCCCCGTAAACCGCAAGAACCTTAATAGCGCGAGTAAGGCCTTCAACGTGGATATTCTTTCGGAGCATTGGCCTAAAGCTTTTAGTTCTGAAAGTGGACGATTGTCCAACTGGTCCAGTGCTCTGCACATCACTTGTCTCTCAGCACTGTATTGCGGGCAGACACAGATAATGTGCGCGAGCGTCTCGTCGATGTTACATGTGTCGCACGTGGGGCTGTTGGCCATTCCTATGAGGAAAGCATAGGTGTTTGTAAAGGCAACGCCTAGCCACAGACGGTAGAGCATGGTCTGTTCACGTCGTGGTAATCCAGGCGGGAGGTGCATCCGTATGTCCGGAGACAATGAACGCAACCGACACATGGTGAAAACATTTGAGTTTTCACCATGTGTCGGTTGCGTTCATTGTCTACTTGTTATCAATGGCAGTTGAACATGTATATGCGTTTAGGCTTTCCTTTTGTCTGACCGTAAGTGTGGCAACCCGAGTGTGATGCGCATGCGCAGATGTACCCGCACTTGGTCTCGCCCGTGTAGCCATAGCATTAGTGCAGCCAGCGGGCTTCTCGTCGATATACCCGAGTGCTACTCGACGAAAAAAATAACGCTCATGGTAAGTGCGATAACTCTTTAGTTACATATTAGTCAGACAGCTTAGCTCATAAATTCACTGACTTTCAGTGTTCGTTTGGCGACAGCTGTGTCTCGCTGAATGCTGAAGTTCACGGGGCAGATAGCCGAGTCGAAGCAGCGTTGGGCTCGGCCATTCGTTGCGAGGGAAATCCCCTGGGAACGTCTGATGATCACCCTTTGCCGCAAAGCAGCTTAGAGGCTGTATTCGCAAAAAGTTATTCCTTTTTCCATTCTTCTTTGGCGTCTTATAAAGATGCACTCCATTTCTTATTCTACTTCTCTTTTCCGCCACGCTGAACCTCTCGCTCCAGAGAAATTGGCGCAGTGGCGGCGTCCGAGCCAACAACTAATCACAATCTGAATCAGTATTATTAAAAGTTCGGTCACATTACACGTGTTTAGTATACAGAGGGAAGTCCTACAGTCAAAGAATGTATCGGGACCTCCTGTACAAGAACTATTGTGATATTTAGTTAAAGACTAAGGTAATGGAAAATTATTTGACTTATTACAAAATACGGCCCCAGCTCCTTCAGTAAAGCAGTTATGGAGTGTACTCATCAGAGCTAGAATTTTTACAAGTTGGTATTGATCCATCTTGAGGGGGGGCGGGGGGGATTTATATTCGGCCGTGTCACGCTCCAAAACCACTATGTGATTATGAGGCAAGCCTTAGTGAAGGACTCCGGATTAATTTGACTCACCTGTGTTTCTTTAACGCGCACGCAATGCACAGTACGCGAGTGTTTTTTGTATTTCGCCCCCTCGAAATGCGGCGCCGCGGCCGGGCTTTGACCCCGACTCGCTCGGGCTTAGCAGCGCACCGCCAGAGCCACTACGCCACTACTACACACGGGTGCATCTTGGGAGAAGGGAAAGCATTATACATAAAGGACGAAGCAAATAAACGCACGTTGGCGATGTCTCACAACACTCTTCCTCCTGTTAACTGCTTCTTTGTGTATTCTTGGGTGATGTGGACTTACAAACAATGGAATCATCCGATGGTAGAAGTAGCGCTTAGTCAACCAGTAGGTTCCTGTGCACTTAAACCTACCCATCCCGCTCTGGCCCGATTCCAAGAAAAGCAGCAAATTCTGAACCAAAACAATGAGTCCTTCGTAGTTGTAGCAAACCACAAATGTTTAGCACCGGCTCGGAATATTTGTTGATGTTAATTACGGTAAAGTGAGGTGTCACTGAGCCTTCCACGGTGTCGCATTCCGCACTAATGCCTTTACATGAGCAGGCTGTGGGGTGTATCCTACAGGGACGAATGGTCGTGGTGTGGGGCTACACCAACCCTATACCACTTTACGTGGGAGTGCACACTACACAACATAGAACACCCAGACACGAACACCGCGAGGGAGCAATGGGAGGCACTGCTGTCCAGCTCGGCCCTCGACAGCCAAAGTTATTGATGCTGCTTTTTTTCTCGCTCTCTCTCTTCCTTGCACCGCCATCATGAATCGGCTCTGTGCTCAGTAGAAGATCAGCTCGGAGTCAGCGTTAATATGTGTCTCATTCTGCTTTGCTTAGCTGTTCTGTTTGAGTCAAGATGCCCGCGTAACGTATCAGCGTCAGCGCAAGCCACCTCAATCCCTTCCAGCCCCAAAAGCAAGCAGTCCGCAGAAGTCCTTATTGATTAGCGCTGGCAAAAGCTGAAAGCAAGAACTCATGAAATCAAAGTCCCTTGCACACCTGGCTCTTCTCCAGGGCACCTGAGAATAGGCGCCCTAAGGAAGAAACAACGAAAGAAGACAACAATAACAAATGTCACCACTCACCGATCTTGATGACGGATCTGGCCGGCGTGGCGGCTTCGGCCGTTCGCAGCGCGAGTGGGCTGGTCAAGAAGAAGAGCGAGGCCAACGACTGCCAGGTGACCAGGACTATCCACAGGGGCTGCCAGAACAGGCGGCCCACTCCACTCATCGCTCGGCCGCCACACTCCCCGCTCAGCACATCACGTCCGCAGAAGCAGCAGCAGCAACAGCAGCAGCGGAAGCAGAAGACTCCTGGGGCGCTTTCCTGCTCAACGAAGGAGATGGCGCCGCGAAGTCGTCCGCCACTACCAGTTCACACTTTGCCTTGTCCTCAGTCGCCTCCCGCGCGCACACGCAAATAGCAGAACGTCAGGGGTGCATCACGCGTCCGGCTCAACAGGCGTTCAGGTTTCGATGACACCTCGCGCGGTGTGCTCTCTAGTATCGCTCGCTGCGATGACTGTTGTCCAAATAAGCCGAGTCACTGTTCTTGCGTCTTCTATGAAGCCAGCTGCCAGGGTGGCCACTCGGTCAGCGTCTGATGCGCACCGTGTTCTTTACCGCGCAGCCTCATAGTTCGATATCCACGGCCACTCGCCTCGTTTTCGCTCTACCTGCGTTCGCCAATTTTTGCTGGTCTACGGCTGCCACGAGCCTCTTCTCAGAGCACGGGGATTAACTGCGAATGGCTCAACAACGTTCGCGTGACCGCACACCTGTGGTAATCGCTCTTCTAAAAGTTAAGTACCCTATTTTCTTCAAACCGGCTCACCGTAAGAACTTTAGGAGGACACGGCGACAACGTCGCAAGAAGGAGATACGCGACAATCGGGTTTAAGGTTCCGGGAAACTTCGGTTTTTGAGCAGACGGCCACAACTTGTCGTCTGGTCTGTCGCGCACTTGGTGAAGCAACAACGGGTTAAGACGCTCACATTAGCCGCACTTAGGTGCCCACGGCGTAGAACGACTTCTGAACTGTCCGATCGGTGTAACCTTTGGGTATGCCTTCACCTGGGGCAAGGGGGGATCTTGCGAGGAAAAATTGTTTGTTCCTGGAATCCGAAGCCCAGAGAAGTGGCTTGGTCGTTCTAGCGGACACGGCGAGCTGCGCAGTTCGTTGATTTTCAAAGAGTTGTAAGTAACAAGTCGAGTTTCATGGCTATTGCGAAGCCTGGAAAAAGAAGCTCGAGCTGCTTTTCTTTTTCTTTTCTTTTTTCTTCTTCACTGGCGTTGATGGTACAAAGAGCTTAAGCTGCTGATTATTTTCTTACTGGGTGCAGTCGAGATGAAGGAGCCTTACAACAGTCTTGCGCGGATGCGATACTGAGAAGAGCAGCCGTTTCTTCTGTCTCCAAGTTGGAGTCGGCAGTCGCTGGCGTGGCCGTAGAATGAGCTCTGGAAGCAGCTCGGGTTGGCATGTGTTTCTGAAAAAAAGAAGTTGAAAACACAAAAACGAAGTCAAACTTAGTGTTTCGTTTCAGGTAAGAAGCGCACTCATTTCTCGCAATGCATAGCTAACCTGCGGGTAGATTCAAAGCCCCTCAGGTTTAGATAGTCATTCCCCATGTTTCTGCTAATGGGTTCCTGAGTCCTTGCGCAAGGCACGGATCTTTTCAGTTTATGTTCAAAGCCACAGACGCACACTCCCACATTTTCATCAGTGGTCAGAGAGTAAATTTAGCGTTTCTTTCCGCACGAATTATGTTCCCCGCGCAACTGCGATGTAATGAGTACAAAATGACAAGACACTTTATTTATTATATAGACCACAGCAGAGACGACTTGAAAAGGATTTTTGAATATTCAGCCTTAACATTTCATCCTAGGAAACCTGCAGCATTCATCACAAAATTTTAACAAAATCCCAATTTTTTTTTTTTACTTCAGCGCGTCCTATGTAGGAGGACGTGTGTTGTAATGCCCGTAAAGGTGCAGTACAGGTACGCTGAAATGAGAAATTTCGACAATACGTTTTAAGTGATCAAGAACAGAAGCAGTGACTTCTTGAAGTACGGGACTCGGGACTCATTTAGCTAACCAAGAGAGGCTTGGCTGCAGTAGTACAGAAAGCACGAAGTAATGAACGACGGAACAAAAGAAAGAAAGAAAGAAAGAAAGAAAGAAAGAAAGAAAGAAAGAAAGAAAGAAAGAAAGAAAGAAAGAAAGAAAGAAAGAAAGAAACCTATTTGGGCCTTGAAATAAGGGAAGGAAAATCAAAGCACTACCAATGCCTGCAATAGATTTGGCCTGGAATGAACGGCACTGTGACGAACGCATGGCCACAATCAGGGACGTTGCTCACTGGCAGAATATCCGCTTGGAATGTGTTGGCTTTCAGTCCACCTTTTTGACGTCATGGCAACGAGCTGCAAGACTTCTCTACCAAGCGAAATGTTCACTCCGTCTGTCTCGTCCGTCATACTACTGCTCACCTGGCTGTCTGGCGCGTTTGTTTTAAACAGGAGGAGACGTAGAACAACAGAACTTGTCCTTCGGCTAGCCTGTTCATGCTTCCAGCGATAACCATAACGTTGCCTGCGATTATATTGTGTTGTTAAGGCTACGGTTATAATGCAGCGCCCACGATAACTATAACTATATCCATTCGCGACTAGTCTATCTATATCTTCACCGACCTCAAATATTCCAAATTTTCAATTTCTCCTTCAATTATTATTATTCATTTCTTTAATTTCCTGCATTTCTGATAAGAGTTTCTTATTGGTGATATTGGAATATCTGGCTGCTCGACAGCCTTCTGCCCCATAATTTTGTCCCCTAATCTAATACAACAAATGTGCCTTACTCTGGCTACTCCTATAGACTTCATCAATTAGATTATAGGCAGTGTCAGTCATAGTCGCTGCAAGGTTGATGACATTTATTAACAAGATTTTCTTCGGGAATTTATACCCTTTGGCCACCTAGTATGGTGAGTTAAGCAATAATAACGACTGTGGTATAAGCAAGCCACGTGCATGGGGCCCATAGTGTCCTGGTCTTTGCTGGAGTGCTGTATCCGTTGGCTAGTCTAAAAAGCAACCATGCGTTGGTCGGGACTGTTTCAGAGTTCCCTGCGTTTACCTCAGCATAGAGCATTCGCAATACCAACGTCTCCATCACGAAGTACCACCTCGATTTCGACAATCTGTGAAATGGCGGTAGTGCCCAAGCGTCACTTGATCATACGACAAAATGTCGCCAGCCGCTTCATGTAAAAACACCCGCGTTTTTCCCTTGAAATATTTAACAAAGAACATTTAGCGCTTACCGCTGCTTTGCTCTTGAACAAATGTAGCATCTGGATTGCAATTTATGATTGGGATCGTTCAATGTAACAGTTAACACGGGGATTTGCCCGATTTTTCAAGGAAAATAATGTGAATTTGAGTTTATCTGCGCTTGTCCTGGGGCCGATTTCACAAAGCTATTCGCTCGTAAGCGCTCCTCGAGCGCGGATTCAGGATTTTTTTTTTTTTCGAGGTAGGGTGGGTCCGATCTTTAGGTAGTGATTGATGGTGATGAGTTTTTGTGTGCTGGCGGGTTCTCTTCAATTATCATTAAACCTTTCTTATTTTTTCTTTTGTCTCTCCTGAGCAAAAGAACAGTAACAGCTGGGGCAAAAGACTTCATGAGTTTTCAGATTGAGTTTTCGGATGCCGTACGCTGGTGCTGCGAACACAAACTCGGGGAGGGGAGGGGGGGAGGCGATGCTCAAGGAATCCGGACATCCGCTCTGGAGCCGCGCATGGCGCTCCTTACCATGGCCTTGCCGTTTTCGCTTGTAATGTGCATCACAATTGCGTGTAACTTGCTCCTACGAACAAATCTATCGTAAGAGCTTTTTCTGAATACAGGTCCTGATGTCCACATCACCATCCATCAGCGATTATCGAAAACTAGTCTCGAAGCACATGCTTTGCTCAACTGCAACCGCTAGAAGTGACAAGGTAATGTCATAGCCGCCATGTTTTAGCAATCACTCACTGCAATCGGTGTATATGAAGGAAAGTTCGGGTTCTCTCTTTTTTTTCATTCTTTTTTATGACAAACCAAGCAAATAACAACATCAACTGTTATATCGAAAAATTCGAAAAATTAACTCTGCAGAAGTACCTACGCTCAATGTCTGACCCGGCGGCCACGCAAAAGTGGCGAGGCATTGCTACTGGCATTGGTCACCGCGAACTGCGAGCTGCCTTGGATGTTAACCAGTCAAGAGTCTGGTTGGCTGCCCTACGCTGGTGGAAGGGAGAAGGGGAAGAGAGAGAGATTAACGCCTGAGACCACTGGTGTCGCGTCGCGCGGAGGCGTAATTATGCGGCTATTTTCATATTTCACGCGTTTTCTTCATAACGCGGAAAAAAAATAACTACACGAGACATAGCGCACTGAGAACAACTGAGTTATTACTTTCCTGTGAAAATTGGCGCCCTCAATTTCGTAATTAAAGGTATCGTAAATAATCTCATCTAATTATCAATAGTTGAATTACGAAGAAAAGGATCCTGGTCCGGTACGTCACTGCCACCGAATACCCATTGCTTGCGTCCTTGTATGATCTAGATATTATTATTAAGAGCTTGGCCAACGTTATCTGGGACACACCGTAGATGCCTCCCGCGTCTAGGATAACTATATATTAAGTACTTACGAGGTGTGTTGCGTAATTACGCATGCACATCTGCGTTCGCACACACGTTTGCATAACTGCGAACTTCTATGCGCATTCTCGGACAATTTGCAGTGTATTTTCATTCATGGAACTGTATATATCAATAAAGGGAAAATCAGACATTCACGCAATCGTAGCAACGATTGCTATGATTGGGCGGATGCCTAATTTTTCCCTTTATTAATTACTTCTCTCCACCTGGCGGGTTTCCGCAGGACTATTACGTCAAACTGTATACAAGTTCGTAGATATTTGTGCGTGTTCCCGTATTGTGTTTTGTGGCTTAATTCCTGAACTAGTGGACATAAATTTGTATGTGTTCACGCTTGACTGTATTCAGTCATGCGCATTTTGTGATTTCATTTTGTTTTACGTGTGAATGAGAGTTACCGGTGCCACCTAAAGCCACCAACCAATCCTTTAATGATTTTTTCAATAAAATAAGATAATACACAACGACTGATTTACCTTTCATTCTCGCCGACCTTTCGATCCCTCCCAAGCTTTCCCAGGGCAGAAGACCCACTAGAGCTCAGTTTCAAGAACATAACTAAATTTGCGCTTCGACGAGCGAGGATAAAAAGCACACGATGCAACTACAGAAGAAAAAAGGCCGCTTCACACATTAACGAACTGCTACGTCTCGCAGCTATTCCAGAGCCCATAGACTGTGACTAATTAGCCTCGTAATCAGTTTAACGCCTCGTTAGCACGACTGTTCTGTTTTTCTTGCGCCCCCCCCCCCCCGCACATGTGGCGCCTATATCAGGAACCCGAACGGAAGAATAGACGCGTCGAACTCATCTATGTAGCGCATACAGTCCCACAACTAGAAACAATGTATCTCTGCTTACGCACGCTGCGTTACCTGTGTGCTTTTCTCTGCCAATTTGATTTTCTAGATTTCAGCCGAGCATCCTGTTTTCTCTCTTTGCCTAACATTCGAAGAGAGAGAGAGAGAGAGAGAGAGAAAGCAAGGAGAGGAAAGGCAGGGAGGTCAATCAGACGAGCGTCCGGTTTGCTACCCCTTACTGGGTTTTAGGAAAATAGGAAATGAAAAAAGGAAAAGAGGAAGAGTGTCAGCACTGAGTGTACGTGGGGGATGCACAGGAGCTTTAGAAGCGGCCTCTCAAGCCGGTGCACTTCAAGTACTGTACTAGCGCACGAACCGCGTTTTCTTTCTTTGGCAGTGACGTATGTGACCACGGTTCGAGTATCTTTGGCTCAGAAGACGGTATCGAGAACGGTCGGTTCGCAGTTGTCCGGAGACAGAGAGGGGGGCGTTGGACTTGGTAGTGATATATAAACGTATATATATATATATATATATATATATATATATATATATATATATATATATATATATATATACGTTTATTGAAACAAAAAGAAAGAAAAAAAAGTGCAGAAAGCGAGTGGGTAGAGCCCCTAGTCCAGGGCCCCACTGGCTTGAGCGGTTCGCCGTGTCTGGTCGAGGAGCGCTAGTTGCATTTCCCTATCCTCTCTGGCGAGCCAAGTCTCCCACTGCTCCCTTCCGAAAAGTTTGCCGGTTATTATTGGTGTACTAATTTCGGGTGGCCTGTTCTGGCAATCCCACGTAATGTGGGCGAGAGTTGGCCGGCCTCCGCACCAAGGACAGCAAGCGCTCTACAGCGTTGGGTGAATGGCATGTTTCAAATAAAGGTTTGGAAATGTGTGCGTCTGTATTCGGCGCCAGTCATAAGAGTCCCGCCTGGATGGGTCAGGGTGTGGTGGACTGTACACGCGGCCACAAAAGTTTACGGACCACGGGATCTCAGAAAACGTTCAATTCCCGGGCAGCTTGCAGTAGTAACCAGTAAAACTGTATACGACAATGTCGTTAGCATATTCTAGTCGAGGCGCGAAATGAAAATACCAGGTTGCATTGTGAGGTTGCGGAGATATTAACCTTTTTCTCACATTTCACGGTCCGTAATATTTTGTGGCCGGGTGTACTTTCTTCGCTCGCGCCGTTGGTGCTCGAGGATGTCTCGTGGTAAGAAGGGGGTTTTCGTCAGAGTGGTTGGCCGCTCGGTTGACAAAAGCACGAGCTGCGCCGTCCGCTCTCTCATTGCGCTCGAGTCCTGCGTGACCCGGGCACCAGATAATCATGTGTTTCTGCGTTAGGTTGGATCCTAATAGGTGAGCGGTGCTGTGTGGTAACCTCCCGATGAGGAAGAGTCTACATGCGACTTCGGAATCTGTAAGAGTTATCGACGATTGTCCCAGAGCGTCCCTAGTTTTAATAGCTAGCGCGATGGCTGAAGCTTCTGCAGTATTCGCAGATGCAACTCTAGCCGTGGCGCAAGTCACAAACCCTTGATCTGCGGCCGCTCCTACTACTGCGAGGGCGTACTTGTAAGCATCACATCGAGCGACATCTGTGTATACTGTATCCGGGTTTCCACCGAATTGCTGCATTAACTTTCGAGCTCGAGCACTTCTACGACCCCGGTGGTATTTCGGACTCGTGTTCTTAGGGATTGGAGCTACTACGATCCTTTCACGTAGGACTTTGGGCAGAGATTCGAGTTCTTCTCCCGCATACTGTGGACGAGTAGGGTAAACTACGCGGCAAAGTAATTTTCTGCCAGAGGAGGTTAAGCTAAGCCTCTCCCGTTGAGATATGAGCGTCGCTGCCCGTAGCTCCTCGTAGTTATTGTGAATCCCGAGGGCCAGCAGGCGTTCAGTAGAGGTTCCCTGTGGTAGGCCGAGAGCCGCTTTGTACGACGTTCTGATCAACGCATCTAGGGCCTTTAGTTCTGTTTTCGTGGGGTCCTGGAAAGGGAGGCTATATGTGAGACGACTTAGCAGAAAAGCCTGAACGAGCCGGATCGTCTCTGTTTCCTTGAAACCCTTTAGGTAATAAGTTACTCTACGAATCATACGGGAAATCTGTTTCACCGTAGTTCTAATGGTTTTAATGGTGTGGTCTACTCGTTTGTTGCTTTGCAGCCACAGTCCGAGGACTCGCATTTTCTGGACCTCCCTTATCTGGCTGTCTCCTAGAAACAGGTTGACCGGCTCATGAGTTTGACGGTCTCAACCTCGGATCTTGATAAATTCTGATTTATCGGAAGCGCAGCTCATTCCGCTACTGCGAGCGAAGGTTTCAACAACGGTCGCTGCTTCTTGCAGGATCTGTTATTTTTGTCCTAACGAGCCGCTGGTTGTCCATAGGGTAATATCGTCTGCATATAACGCGTACCCCAGCCCGGGTATGACGTCGAGTGTTTTGGCTAAGCGTCTCATGCCGATATTGAAAAGAAGGGGGGACAGTATCGCCCCTTGCGGTGTACCTCTATTTTGCATGGGAAAAGGGTCTGAGCGCGTAGTGCCGATGCCTATTGTCGCGATGCGAGAGGTCAGGAAAGAGCGGGCGTAGTCATAGATTCTTTGTCCACAACCGATTTCATTTAGCTCAGATAAGATAAGTTCATGTGAAATAGTGTCGAATGCGCTTTTCAAATCAAGAGATAGGACGAGATGTCCCGCACCAACCGTGGTGTTGCAAAGAACTTCTTCGCGAAGTAGCAGAAAACATCTTGTGTGGACAAATGTTGGCGAAAGCCGAATATGTTTGGGGGAAATAGGTTGCGGTCTTCAGTGTAAGACGTGAGACGTGTGTGAATCACCTTCTCAAATAATTTGCCAAGACAGGAGGTTAGTGATATCGGACTGAGATCTTGTAGATCATGAGTTTTTGCTGCTTTCGGAATAAGCACGATTTTGGCTTCCTTCCACCGTTGTGGAACCACGCCCCTCTCCCACATCTGTTCATTAAAATACAGGGTAAGCTGTTCTAGGTGCTCGTCGCTCAGGTTCCGGATCATAGAATTTGTGAGCTGATCTGGTCCTGGAGCAGTATTTCTCTTCGCAGCTTGCGCTGCCGCGAAGAGTTCTGCCTTAGTTATCGGAGCGTCTAGCACCGCGTTTTCTTGTCCTTGGTATGGCAAGGTGCATGGGGGAGTGATTACTGCTCCTACGTACTTCTCTTTAAGCTTAGTGAGGAGGGCCTTATCTGTTCCTGAATATTCTCCGGCAAATTTTTGAAGGGTGCGGTTATTGGCCGTTTTGGCTTTTCCTGGTTCCATTATGCTGCGAAGTATCGCCCATGTCTTGGATGTGTAAAACGTTTCGCGAAGTGAGTCGCAAAAAATCGCCCAACTCGCTGCCTCTAACCGCTGTGCGTAAGCGTTTGTCCGCTCGGATATTTCAGCAATTCTGTGGCGCAGTTTGCGATTAAGTCGCCGTTTTTTTTTTCCATCGTTTCGTCAGCCCCCTTCTGGCTTCCCACATATGTAGCAGGTGGTTGTCAACTACCGGCGTTTCCGCTGTGAGCGCTAGCCGCTTGGATGTTGCTTCATGAGCGTCTCGTATGGGCGTTGCCCACTCTTCAGCGTTCTCAGGTGATATCTCCGGCATGGGGATTTTGCGATAATTTACCCAGTTCGTGATTGCCACCTGGCCACAGGGTCGCCCAATTTTTGGGGAGCCTATTGACACGCTGATGATGAAATGGTCACTGCCTAGATTCTCTCCTAGATTGGTCCAGAATACCTCGTCGACATTATTTGTGAATGTGAGATCTGGAAAGGTGTCTGCACTGACGCTGTTACCTAATCTCGTCGGGTTTTGAGGGAGAATGGTGAGTTGGAGATCATATGCTTCGGCCGCTCGATCGAGCTTCCGGTCTCTAGGGGCGTCTGTTCGTTAATCCCAGCTGGTGTGAGGGGCATTGCAGTCCCCAAGAAGCAGTAGTCTATCCTGGGTGCCGGAGCGACACATGACGTACCAAATGAGGGCCTCAAGATCGGCCCTCCTTTCTTTAGGTGGGCGAAGACGGGTACACAATAGGTGTCCGATGGTTTCCTCGCACCTACAGAAGTCGCACGTCGGGCTATTGGCCATTCCTACACGATAAACGTAAGGGTGCGTAAATTGCACTCTCAGCCACCAGCAACGACTTCCAGTTAAGTATGTTGGAAAAGTTCGGTGGCGTATTTAATTGGTTTGATGCAACCAATATAAACCTGTGAAATCAACGCTCTATCAGATATCCGTAACTAATGATTTCCGGCCATAGACGTCACAGTATCTACCGTATATTACACAACTCAAATTCATGCGGGCCTTATTAAACTAAACCGCATTAGAAATAAATATTCAGTGGCGCATGGACTTTAGCGCAATAGCGTTAAGGGCCCCGTGTGGCAGAAAGCCTGACGTCGGCGTCCCGCATTCAGCGTCGACCATGTTTTCGGTAAAGATTGTTCCCAACCACGCATACTGAATCACTCTTCTATCACCAAAGTTGCTCACACCTTCTCTTTTATTCTTTACAAAGTTATTCCTCGGAACTTTGAGAACGGCAACCCACAAACGAAGGTAATAAAACACCCGACAGCGCATAACTTTTATGTTAGACCTTTTCAGACTGAAATATTGAAAGTGTGAAACAATAACAAGAGATCGACCCACGCAAAAGCCGCGTTTCTACCAGAATGCTTGCCTTGGTGCATAGCGTTCGCCGCCAGCCTTTTCCGGTAGGTGTTACGGTTACATAAGCTGCAGTTGCCGGGAAGCATGAAAAGCAGTCAGGGGCCTTTGAATTCTGTCGCGTTCCACTCCCAAAGGCGAAGCTTAAGCGTACTCCAGATTTTTCTGCACTTTGGTATAGCTGTGCTGAGATGGTTCTCTTTTGCTTCAGCTGTACTGCGCAGTAACCGTACAACGTTGTTTTAAGATATTTGAGCGCTTTATGTCACAATTAACTCACTGTGTCGCTAAATTTTCAGTACACAAACGAATATTCAAACTTCTAGGTCTACGTCTCGCTACAGACAAGCTTCACGTCAGTATACAAGAAACGCATGACATCGCTGGCGCATATAGGCTCACTGTACTTTTGATATTACTCGTCAAGCCACATCAATTCATGG
Source organism: Dermacentor variabilis (assembly GCF_050947875.1). Taxonomy (NCBI): domain Eukaryota; kingdom Metazoa; phylum Arthropoda; class Arachnida; order Ixodida; family Ixodidae; genus Dermacentor; species Dermacentor variabilis. The sequence goes on from NC_134573.1 coordinate 157,069,131, forward strand.
CCGCAATAATAAACGGCCTGGCGTTTTCTTTCTTTTTTTTTTCCTGCACAATCATAAAGGTCTCTGGAGCAATAGAATCCCGTGTCTGCCGGAACCAAATAGTTCGCGGTAGGCAAGAGGTAGGCAGATATCTGCGGGACGTGACAGCCTGGAGCAGGTTCTATATTTAGGTGACATTTTGGCTCTGCAACACTCACCTCGGGTGATTACGCTGAGTTATTAAACCTAGTTTAATTCATATAGTTCTGAAAACAGTGCTATGGTAGAAACTAAGCCAAAGTTTGGCCTTTATAAACTGCCAATGCAGCGATTAGGTTAAAATAAGAAATCATAGAGTTGTTCAAATACGCAAGTGCAATGCAGACAAACCCGCGCATCATAAATAATTACTGTGCTGGGTTAGGCGCTGTACTGACTACGCGACCACTGAGTATAGTGCTAGATTTCTCAATAGCATTAGTATGATGATGTATGTATGATGATACTGCATTATTATGATGTGTGTTTCCTGCTATGCCTGCGTGAGAAATTAGTAGGGAGCACTATGACGCAGCCTTCCGTGTGGAGTACCGGAGCCTTCATTGCCCTAGGCGTCTCCTAGACGACCGATCGTACATCGCTCGACGTGTGTTCTTTTTTAACACAGAGGCCCTCTGTAGCTATACGTATTCGACTAACTTCCGGTCTAAGCCTAACACACCTTATGAGACTACCGGCGTAAAGTTTCTCAACCACTATGCTCTTTCAACCTCGTAGACCTAATTACTGCCACGCGCTCAGAAAACGTTTATCACAGGCAAAGCTCCAAGCTCTGCTCACTAAATTCGATAGATTGAAAATAAATAGTCCCCCACAAAATTTTACCTACGTTCCTTGGCAGCATAGTGCACTGAGTCAGCGCACTTTTTCACGCGTTTACGCAAACCCTTGATGGGGCTTATCCTTCAATTGGATTCAAATATTGGAAATAATAATAATGATGTCATTTATTCCCACAAGGAGAACCAGAGATCACTGACTGGGGAGAGGAACGTAGAGTAAGGCAAATAGGCACCCACTCTCGGAAATTAATCACGAAATGCGCTGCCATGCCTTCAACAAAGCACGGGCAAAGTAAGTCTACAAAAATGAAAGCAATGGCAAACAACTAATTTTTCTTTTGTACGGGCTTCCTTACTCTCTGCCAGTTGTCTTTTCTTTTCCTTTTTTTTCATTTATTTTGTTCGAGCTTAATGCGACTGAGCTGTATGTGTTGCATTACACTAATGACATCCCATACAATGCAGGAAAAAGGAAATGCGATCTCTTCTTGCGCCACTCTTGTACGGCAGAACGCACCAGGTGAAGCCATAAACAACAACTTGGTACGTTTTCTCTTTAAACTGCTTACCGGTGTAAGATAACACCATATTAAATTATCCTTGTTCTTTCTTGCAACACTCGGCTTGTCGCATCGAAAATATAAGGAGTGAGCATGGCGCGTATATATGAGATGAATGAGCTTTCATAACGCATGAGCGTCGTATGGTATCACTTCTTTTCGATGACCCATTTTTAGTAGACTGCGTACTTTCGTTCGGGGTTTTCTCGGGAGTATCGAGTGGTGCAAGCATGTTGGCGTTGCTCTCACCAAGTCTGAAAGCTGGGGAGTTATTCTGTAAGAGTCCACCTAGTGGATATGTCCATTTCGTCTGTTGCTGAAGTTATGATGGGCTGGGCTGGGCTGTGCGTCCACGGCAGCCTAGGTACCACAGCCAATCAGAACTTCAACAGCAGACGAAATGGACATGTCCACTAGGTGGACTCTTATGTATCTCCCCTGGTATTCTTTGTAAGGATTCACGCATAAAAACAAAACAGCCAAAAGAAAAGTAGACAAGTGCTGCCTACTCTAAGGTGTCCCCGTGGTTTTCGCGCTCATTTGTTCTTCAGCTTTGGGCTCTGGGCAGACAAACTTGTAACTCTCATTATATTTCTTGGGATAGATGTTGGAGCCATCGTTCCGGCTACCGCGGTCGCGTTGTTGACGTCGTAGGCCGGCGCTCAAGTGCCGGAAGTACCTTGTCATTTCCTTTTCCAACAACAACAACAACAAAATATTAAGAAAAGCTATTCTGAAGTCATGGGCTCACCGCGGCAGAAAGTAGGCTTATCTAAAAGTTGACGTGCCCTTGTCAGTTCTGCTGATCCTAGACTTTTCCGATTTCTTGAGCGCATACTTCAGGAAACACGGGAAAGCTGCTTTTCTGATAAGCAATGATCGCCAACGATGAAAGCATACTCAGCTCGTATTGACACGGTCAGGTCATTGAACGGCGCTGTGGTTACAGCAAGCGACGCTAAGGGATTGTACGCAAGGCTAGTGTGACATTGACTGAAGTCTCACTAAACGTACTACGGTGCTAGCTTATTGCTGTCATCGCAATAAATGAATTATGTTAGGTGAAAGTGCATTTTATTTCATATTTTGAACAACTTTTCAATTTCACTTCCGCATCGACTAATGCGCAGTAATGCGAAGCTTGTAACTAAAATAAACCTGCACTGACACAGGCAACTAGGTAGTGTGATGAACTTAGGGGCGATAGTCAGCTGGCGCAAGGTAGGGGTAAGTGAAGGCCGCCGACAGGGGCCTTAGCTCTGCAGTAGATATAAACGCTTAAATTGAAATTAATTGAATTCTAGGAATTCTAGGAATTTACGCACCAAAACTACGATCTCATTACGAGGCATGATGGGGATGGCATAAAAAAAGTTATGATAGCGACGATGATGTTGATGATGATGTCAACTACTGAACATCAAGAATGAAACAGAAAAAATCGTGGAGCGCTCAATTTCAGACTTCAGCAGGAGTTCAACAACGTTACGTTCAAACACAAGCACGCTCCCTGCATATATATTGAGACAAGGTGGCACGTAACGAAAAAAAAAATAACAATAATAAAACGTTAAGCAGGAATCACACATTCGATAACTTACCACTCAAGCCACAAATTTTGAACTGGCTTCCTTTTTAGGCTCGCCAGCTCCGTTACTACACGGACTACCCCATTTCCCGCCCCTAATTCACTTTCATACCACACGCTTCCAAGCCGTTCGTACCTCCGCAATTTTGTTAGCCGCCACTGTATACGTGGAGGAGCGCCGGACGGGCCTTATAATTTCGCACACCTGCCCCACTCCATGGCGAACTCAGGCGGCTATGGCGGTGCAAACGTCGGGGGCGACCATCGCGCTTGTGTATCGCACGCAGCATCGCAATTTGCCGTCGCCCTTCGTGGGCTGCGCTCTGTTCTTGTGCGTAACAAATTTCGCTCGCTTTGGCGCGTTGCGTCGGGCGATAAATTTAGTCTTGATTCTGCGTAATATTTGTGCCCACCTGGAAGACGCTCGCCTCGCAGCGACCACACACTTAAGGTGGCGCTATCTTCGCCAACTGCTCCTTCAATGAGGCCCGCTTGCACCAAAAAAATAAAATATGGCGTTTAACATGCCAAAACCACTTTCTGATTGTGAGTCCCGCCGTAGTGGAGGGCTCCGGAAATGTCGACCACCTGGGGTTCTTTAACGCGCACCTAAATCTAAATACACGGGTGTTTTCGCATTTCCCCCCCATCGAGATGCGGCCGCCGTGGCCGGGATTCGATCCCGCGACCTCATGCGCTGCAGCCTAATGCCATAGCCACTGAGCAACCACGGCGGGTCCGCTTGCCCCAGGTGCACGCAGTGTTCATGGGCGACCTTGCAAGGAAGCGTTGTAAAACTGCCCGTAGTTTAGACAAACTGGCACGGAAATCGGCGCTCCGGATGCACCACAGTACCCACACATTTGTCGGTTCTCAGTGAAGCGGCGTTACAAATCTTAGCTGTGTACCTAATGGGGCTTCTAATGCCTTCAGGACTTCGTTAACTACTTCGTTAACCACTTCGTTAAGCGGCGGTGTTATGTTAATTGGATTATTTTGGACTTCGCCTGTCTTGCTCTGTTTAGTCAACCCTGAGGTCGTAGAACTCGCCTAGCTTTCCGTTCTTGCAGGCTATTTCGAATCCGTCGAAACTTTCTAACTTTCAGATTAAATGTTAATTTTGGGGGTTCACATGTCGGAAGCACACCTGATTATGAGGCACGCCGTAGTTGGGGACTGCGGATCAACTTTGAGTATCTGAGGTTCCATACCGTGCACCGAATTCACGGTGCACAAATGTTCTCTCTCTCTCTCTCTCTCTCTCTCTCTCTCTCTCTCTCTCTCTCTCTCTCTCTCTCTCTCTCTCTCTCTCTCTCTCTCTCTCTTTCTTTCTTTTTTTCTTTCTTTTCCATTTTTTTCATTTCGCCTTCATCGGAATGTGGTCGCACGGGCATGGATCGAACCCCGCTACCCCGAGCTCAGCAGCGCAGTGCTTTATACACTGGGCTACCGCGGCTCACGTAGCTTTCTAAGTTCGCCTAGCTGTCCTAAACGCAATTTCATTTTGAAATAGCACGCACTGCAACACAATATTCTTGAAGGAGCCATACACCGGGCGCGTTCAGTGAACACTTGCACGCATTTCGCATTTGTCGAGTGCAAGTGACGTTGCGGGTCATTCTGCTTCAGACGTGTCTGGACGAACTGAGCCAGACAGGCCGGCCGACACGCGTTCCAAAATGTGCGACTGCTAGGAGAAAAAAGGCGGAACACGTAGAGTTCCTAACAGCAATGGCCTCACTCCGACGGCGACGATGTAACAGAAGAGGTACAGTACGTACGCTTTATTGTGATCGACTGTGGATGAGCAAGCTAAGCCTCAACACGGAAGGAAGGAAGGAAGGAAAAAGTGGAGAAGGAAAGGCAGGGAGGTTAACCAGTGTAGCTCAACCTGTTTGCTACCCTCAGAATTCTTCAGAACGGAGTCACCGTTTATGCTAGGGAAGATGTCGATCTGACGAAGGCAAGTCCGTTTGGAACAAAATTATTCTGTCAAAAAAAAAGGAGCAGCTAACGCTGACTGCTGGCGCCAGCATCTCCTCAAACACAGTTAATAAAGATAGTTGCAATATTGTTGCAATATTGGCTCCGGAGGCATTCCATGTTCGATCACTGTTGATCATTCCAAGTCTAAACCTTCCTTTGATACTCTGCCTTGTTTTCAATACGTTTTACCACGTTATTACCGCTTTATATACGCAATCCTTTTTCCGATTCTATTACAGTTCCAGTATTACCGCCCTCTCTACCAGAGCGCGAGGGCTATCGGCAGAACTATCCCATGTAAGTATCATATGGTAAGAATAATACAAATAAAGAAACTGTGCCATTGTGACCCGGGTAGTCGACGATTAAGACCACTCAATTGCAGTGTTGCTTGTTCAACTTTTGTTTATTTAGACTATAGGCTAAAATGTTAATCAAAATTTTAAAAAGAAAGCTGGCATGTGGCAGAAGAACACGAGCACCAAAAGAGGCAGCCTGAAAAACGCTGCATTTACTGCACAGTGAGCTAGCGAGCTGTTGGTCATCCACACATATTTGTTTCTTTACTATGCCTACCTGAGACGTAGAGAAAATGACATTCTAAACGTCTTCATTTCCTCTACATCTTGTTCATTGACATACTTTCCATGAGACCTTGAGAAGGGGTTTACAATGGAATCAGGTGATATTCGCACTTGTCTTTTTCTTTTCTCATCACTTACTGCTTTATCAATTACGCCTTAGATTGAAGGCATTCCCCTTATTATGCAACGCAGTGTTATCTTTGCGACTACGTTAGTATTATGTTAGCCTTGGGCAATTAACCTTGCGACGCAAACAGAGCCGCTGAAACGCAAACCATTGAAATTAACGAAGTGCGTGCACCGGCTAGTGTGGTTGGTCCGCCCTATCAACTGCTATCAGACCACTTTTGATGACACGGTAATAATCGTCGCAAACATACAGCTCCAACCTTTCTTCCCCTTTGGAAATACAAAAAGGTGTTCCGATTTTGTATATCCAATACCGCATAGCTGAGAATACCAGTGCGCAAAAGTGTGGGCAGAAATCGGTCGCACGGAAACCGCTTTCTCAGGCTAAGATTTCAGGTAACACCACTTCGAAACGGGCTTGTATTCACCGTTGCACGCCTACGTTCTCTATCTCTTTTTTTTGTTTAAATTATGGGGTTTTACGTGCCAAAACCACTTTCTGATTATGAGGCACGCCGTAGTGGGGGACTCCGGAAATTTCGACCACCTGGGGTTCTTTAACCTAAATCTAAGTACACGGGTGTTTTCGCATTTCGCCCCCATCGAAATGCGGCCGCCGTGGCCGGGATTCGATCCCGCGACCTCGTGCTCAGCAGCCCAACACCATAGCCACCGAGCAACCACGGCGGGTGTTCTCTATCTCTGTCCTTGGACATAGTTAGCCACTTCGCAACTAAATTACGCACAAAAGAAACAAAGTCATCTAACAAATGTCCTGCGAAGGACAACAAGTGTTGAAATACCCTAATGTTCCGAAATCTTTCAACATGGACAGCTGTATCTACAGGAGTGTTAGCCAATCTATGAGGGCGCTTTGCGGAATCATTTTGATCAAAGCGTGCTTTCCACATTACGGCCCGAACATCATAAAAACGAACCTTCAACAAAGAAGTTACATTGATCGGTAGAGCAGCAAACATACTTTCCACACACCACACTCTTTACGCTTTAACCACCTATTATATAGCGCTGTGTCCGCGTCTTGCCTCTGTCTCTCGTACCTTTTCGTGCGCTAAAAACCTCAGTTATGGAATACCAACACGCACTAACCTACGACCTATTATATGTTCTTAGCACCCTTCTGCATACGAATTAGCGAAGGAGCAGTTCATGCGCCATATATACTACACGCTTCGTCCGAGCAATTTCCTTTCCTGTCAAGATAGCTGTTCATTAGTCCTTCTTACTAGACCGTATGCCCCCTGCTTACTCAAGAAAGAGAGAGGGAGGAAAGGCCGGGAGGTAAACCAGAAGCAAATATCTAGTTTGCTACTCTACACGTCCGTTGGGGAAAAAGGGAGATAGAAAGGAGGGAGAATGAGAGAGAAAAATAAAACAATAAGTACTAAAGACATTCAGTGAATACTATAGATCCTAGAAAGCGCATCAATACTTTAACAATATTCTTATAAAAGATAGAGTCATATATGCGTTGGAGAATTGTTACTTTCGACAGAGGTTGGTCGTCGAACTTGTCTAGCACTTCAATAAATGTGCGTCTCTGGGCACAATACTGCGGACACTCCCACAGAATATGGCTGATGCTTCCCTTTCACCCGCTGTGGTCACATGCTGTAGTGTCGGCCATTCCTATGCGGGAGGCGTAGGCATTGGTGAGCACCACGACCGACCGACGTCGGCATAAGAAGGTCGCGTCCATTCGGGGCAGTCCTACGGTACCTTGATGCTCAATTCAGGCTCCAAGGAACGTAGTAGTGTGTTTCTGAAGCTGGGGGCTCGTTCCAATGACCTAGTGTTTGTTGGCGTGCAATTATGCGAAGCCTTCTTGTGGTATCCGTCCTTGAAAGCGGGATTGATAAAAGCTGGGCTTCTCCATGAGCTAATCGACTCGCCTCGTCCGTACGTTCGTTACCGAAAATCCCACAAGGAGTAGGTAACCACTGAAAATGACGTAATGTCCCTTATCGGTTAAGTTACGTATCGCTCCTGAAAATATCAAAATATCCACTGTTCTCATGGGCCCCGTCGGAATGCGGCCAATAAAATCTGCCGCCATCTAGTACTATGGCTTGGAGTAGCATTTTGAAATGCGTACTCCTTTTTTATCGGAATGGTCAACAGCCTATTTTGTGACTTCTGCGGATGCAACAAAACAATCGCGCATCTTCTTTGTGAGAGTCCTCATTTCAGCCCAATAACGCGCAATAACGGAAAACAACATCCTTGGAAACTGGCCTATGTGAACATCAGCGCGAGCCGCTATAGAGGCGCTGCTGCGTTATTTAAGAGACACCGGACTTAGTGACAAATTGTGACTGTGCACTGTGTAACGTAGGATTGGACGATCACACTGTGTAACACTACTAACGCCTTCGCACACTGAGTGACAATGCCCACAGAAACAGTTCTCTATCGTATGTATGGGTGTGTGTGTGGAGGGGTATTCTTTTTCTCTCTCACACCTATCGCATTCCTTTGCCCCTACCCCGGTACAGGGTGGCCAACCGGAGATAATCTCTGGTTAACCTCTCTCTCTCTCTCTCTCTCTCTCTCTCTCTCTCTCTCTCTCTCTCTCTCTCTCTCTCTCTCTCTCTCTCTCTCTCTCTTCGAGTGACAGGAAATTGACCACTTGCGTGAATGTTCACCATAAATAAAGCGCAGTGCGACACAAGGGGCGGCCAGCTCTGCAGCTCTCGATGTTTTCCAGAGAGATATCTTAAGATAGATCGCGGGAGCTTTCGTCGGGTTGACAAAACATGCGGTTAAGCTGTCCCGTAGAACCGAGCCATCGGTGCATATGTGCGTGTACTCGCTGTACCTTTCATATACGAGGGGCATTGTAAGCTGTTTGAGAGCTGGCGATGACAAGTCTACTCGCTTCTGGATACCAGGCGCAGTCAGGTGGCGGGGTAGAATGAGACACTAAGGAGGCGTCGAAGGTTTCGCTGCAGCTGTGATGCCAGATGGTAACGACTCATTCTGAGCTGATAAAGTTTTCTAGAACGAGGTACGTGGTCTCCTCGCGGGTACTTGTGCTCATTTGTGGCGTTTACGCGTAAACCCATGGAATATTACGGTATGGCCAATGGCCAAGAGGACATACATATTTTTAGGTCTCCTTATTGATAGAGACTTATTGTTGAGCCCTCACGTGTCGTACGTAAAGATGTCGTTGACAGGTATCTGTCAATCTTTTCAAGTTCTTAGCCGGAAAGAGATGGGGATATGTCTCCGAGCGCTGTGCTGCAGTTATGTACAGCGATCTTTCTGGGCTTTCTGCGATGCGGCTTTGCCGCCCTGACCACTGCAAATAAAATAAGTCCACGCATGACCCGAGGTATCCAGGCTCAGACTTCGAAGTCTTCCTCGACGAGCACCAGCAGCGGCAACTATCACGATCGCTCGAGATTATCTCATCATGACGCATATTTCAGTTGAAGCGCTCAGAGAACACACAAGGCATCTTGCCCGGACACCTTCTGACTTAGAGCATCGCCGGTTATGGATGTGGTGGTATGTTTGCGGTGGTTTGTTGTTGAATGGTGGTGTGTTGTAGCTGCAGGTGGATTTAGCCTGGCGACCGAGGCCGGCAATAGCTCCGCCTGAGTGTCTCTTGTGGCGTCACTGGTGTATTTACAACCTGTCAAAAGGATCGATGTCTCTTAGAAATTTAAGACGGCGTAAAGCTTCCTTTCGGGCTATACCGGATCGTTCTGGAAACACAAAGCGGTGCAGGTACGCATATGGAAGGTCTTTCTTCTGTAGGTTCCCAAGAAGAGCCTCTTTTTCAGCAGGGTAGCTTGGACATGGCCAAAGAAAGCTTTCTACTCACACTTTCCAGACTGTTTCCTTTGTGGGCGTCCGATTTTTTTACAGTAACCTTTTTTTTACGCATCTTATCTCGCTACGTAGCGCAGGCTAGCAAGCGTCTCGCTTACCGTTTCTTCTTATTAAATGAAAGAAAAGAGTATCCAAAGAAAAGAGTGGGTCCATCTTCCTAAACTGCACTCAACTCCTCTTTTAAAGAGTTGTTCCACGACATAGTCAACCTCTGCACATACACACACACACAAACAGAACGAAGAAATTGAAAAGAACATTGGCAAATTGGTGGCGGTATAACTTCAAACTTACGTTTTCGATGGCGGCCAACGCCTTGGAGCAAATGTTCTCGTCAGTTCACTGTGAACACCGCAACCAGAACGGGGAACAACGGTTCAGAACACAACGCAACGCAGCCCTCCGATCGGAAAGCAGCGCCGAGATTCCACAGGTGGTTGGCGCCGAATAGGGACGGGCAAAAGCAAAAGCTCGCGCGTTCCGTATTTCGTGGCAAATTCGGCGTGCTGTTTTTTTTTAACTCGGTGAAGAATGGACGAAACTAAAGACTGGAACAGACGGCAAAGCTAGGGAAATGCTAGGGAAATGCTAGCGGTGAGAGGGAACCAACACGACGGAGACGCGAGAGAGTTAGAAGGGTTACCTGTTTCCACTAAGCGCTTTTGTAGGCGTTCTGCCTAAGACGTTCCCAATGCAGAGACCACTACTGCGTCATAAGTGCCTTCATCGTCGCCGATTTCGAAGTTCGAAAGATCGGAGATTGAAAAGAATGTCCGGTCGACGCCGAGCGACGAGCTAGGATGAGCCATGGACGAGCGGATTTTTTTTTCTAAAGTCGATTGCCTAACATATTTCTTTTCTTCACTAGAAAAAAAAATACGCTAGCATAGAGAGCTGAAGTGAAACGCCAAATTGAAGAACTGACTTCGCAAGGCCAGGCGAGTGCCGATGGCTAATTACGGTCTCTCCGGACTCCAATCGACAAAAACTTATGGTGCTCAGTCAGAAAATGTATCGTTCCACGAAGGCGGATCGAGAGAGGGAGTGAACACGTAAACACCGGTTTCTGAGCAGCACACCGAGAACGAGAAAAAAAAGAAACTATACAGGAACAGGGCAGTTTTGACAAGTCCGAGCCACTGCGAACAACTACGACTAACGACGAGGCAAAGACGACGGAAGCTAACCGCTAAGCGGGCCACTATCAACCGGGAACTGCGCGCCGCACTGAATAAGAACACCGGGGTCTTGGGCGAATGCAAAATGAAAGAGGGAAAAAAAAGTTACAAAAACACTTAATCGCAGCAAAGCGATCAAGTGGGACGCTCGAAATGGCCAGCCGGGGTTGTGACGAAAGGGCCGAAACGACTCCTCACAGTAGCGGCGGAAACGAAAGCAGGCAGCAGCGAGTGGGTCCCGTCACGGCGGTCGCATCGGCGACGGCGGCTAACGGAGACGTTCGGACGAAGGAGCGCCGGCGGCGGCGACCAACCCTCCCTCCGCAAAGAGAGGCGCCGGAGAGTCCCTCGTGCACCGGCGGCGTCTCCCGGAAAACTCGCGGGCCGGATCAAAAGCGGGAGACGCTCGCCTCTCCCGTGGCTCGTCGGGATGAGGCTAGTTCCCGGATCTGCCGCCAGGAGCTCCTCTGTCGCTCCCCGCCAAATAGGGACGCGCCGTTAGTGGCGCCGGCAGGCCCGGAGGCATCGCTGGAGGAGAAGCGACACGTGGCCTGGTAGCGGCGCGCTCTCACGCCCGCCGCTCGACGCGCATGCGCGGAAGAGGAAGCGAGGGAGAGAGAGGAGGACGTTGGTAGCGAAGCGGGGAAGCCGCCGCTCCCTTTTGCTCCCGCGCCTCCACAGCCCGATCTGTGCGAGTAGCAGTAGCCTCGGCGAAGCTTTCTGAAAGTGTCGCTGTCTCTGTTAGGGCAGTGGGAAGAGGACAACTGCAGAATGTGCGAAGACGGCGAGCATCTCAGTCCTTCATTTTATCGTGCGCGAAATGTTTCTGTTCCTCCAGAGTAGGCTTTATTACCCAGTTGGACTTGTTCGTTTGAAGTTCGCCCTAGTTTCGAAACTTGGTTACTCCCAGAATCCCGTAGCAGCGCCTGTTAGTTCCGTGTACACTGCGCCGCCCGCAGAATTCTGACGGGTCCATCTCGCGTACAGACCGGCCGTAAGCACCCACGACTCCTGAGCAGTCATAAGTGATCCACGGGCATTCACTCGTCGTCTTCCGACTATGCTTGTAAATTTAGCGTTGAATGGCACCACCACAGTCTCGCTGTCAAGTTTTGTCAGGCGATCCTGTCAGAGTCGCGTGTGCTTCCTTGCCTTTCGTTCTTTTGTGCTTCCTTGTCTTTGTTTTTCTAGTTGCTTCTTCCTTTAAAAGGAGGAAAGGGCCGGTATTGGTTGGCCAAACTAGCGTCAAAAGACAGGTAAGAACGCAAGTAGACTCACTCAACCGTGAACTGATTGCCAGTTTTCGAGGACATTATTAATAGAGAAGATGAAAGGACCTTTAGAGAGTTGGACGGCGGGGTGTTGATGGTACTTAGTCTCGTCAATAAATAAAGACGGAAGGGGGCCAACACTCAGTCTAACGTGTACCGTCAACCCCGGTATGAGCTGCCAACGAGCCGGATGGCCTCATCCAGTACGGGAACAGGGATTGGGTTCTTGTATCAAGCGAAAGAAAATACCGTGCCCGTTGTACAGGAACAAGGACCTGCTACTTTTATCAAGCAAAATAAAATAATTTCCCGGTTGTACGACGCTAATCCCTCCGGGATCTTCTACCAGAGGAATTTCTACACAGCAATTTTCTTACGGATCCCTTTCCTGATCAGCTGACGCTGTTTGTAGCCTTCACTGCACTGCATAAAAGTCGTGAGAAGGATTACACGTGTCTTTATCGGCAATTCAAACCTTTACCCGCCACCTATGCTGGACCGGTACGGCGTTATCCCGCTCTGTGAATAATTGAGGGCTCGATTCGCAGTGTAGGCCGCATTCCAACAGGGGCGAGTTGCAAGACGACCTGCGCTTGTACAGTCCAGCGCACGTCAAAGAAACACGGTGGGGGGGGGGGAATATTCAAAGCCCTTTAACGCTGCTTCTACGGCACCCCGGATATACGTTTCGCCCAGTTAATTGTCCACTAATAATTCTTATTACTCTATGTCTGCTCTCAGTGTCCCTCGATTCCACATATGGCATTCGGTATGCCGAGCTAAAATAAAAGAAATAACAAGTTTCACCGATTTGTGCTAGTGTGTACTTCCTAAATAGTATCACTCGGAATGCCTCCTCTTCATCGCGTTGTGCTTGACGTGCTCTGGTCGTGTGCATTAAATGCAATACTTCGAAGATTAGCCTCCCTTTCCGAGGGAATGGAATACCCACCGGTGGCAAAAGACAAAAAATTTGCATTCATATACTGCGCAAGCAGTATATGAGCAGTACGCAGAACGTCGACGTTCTGCGTACACGTAATGGTACGCCCGTCTCCATTGAACAATTGTTTTGTTTTTTTTTTCTCACGAAACGAAAGAAAGTAAGTAAATGAATATACAAAAAAGTATTTGGAGAAAGAGATGAAGTTCGGCATCTTTATCGAACCCAACAGTGTTTGGCATGGGGTAATCGAATTTCAGCCGAAAACCACTGGGCAAAAAACAGTTACTTTTTTTCGTTTCTTTCTCTGGTGTAGCTCTCCCGGAAAAAAAGTAACTGCTGCTGGCGCATTCTGACGTCTTTCCGAGACAAAACATTCCGGCTTTGTGATCTGCATTGCGGTTACTTTTGGATTTACTTCCACTTTCTTTTCCTTCCCCAATCAATAACTGCAGCCGGAAAATTCTTACCGGTTCAGCTGTACCCTACCCGTGCCTAGCGTCGTCCTCACGAACGCCTTTCGATTATTGGGCGCGAGGGAAAAAAAAGGAAGGATCTGCAAATAATGGCTTCAGTACGTCTGGCAATGCAAACATTTTGCCGTAACGTCTATCGGCTGTCTCTGCGCACTTACTGTTCGGATTTTTTTTTTCTTTTTGCAACCTTTTGCCGCAGAAAGGCAGATTTTCTTTAGTGGGAGCTGGAGATGTTTGCCTCACCGTCAGCTGATTATGCTAATTCAGGTGACATTAGTGTTGCGTGAAACGACGAGCTCGTACACGGTGGGCGGGCTCACAACGCCCGCACGTAACAAGCGCAAACGCACACGGTAACAAGCATCTAGGAGAGAGAGAGAGAGAGTTTAACCAGAATAACGCCCCGTTGGATACCCTACACCGGGGAATGGGAAAAGGGAAAACAAAGATGACAGAAAGAGAGAGGAGGGAAAGAAAGAAGGAAATTAGCGGTGAGTTCGCCGACGCGTGGGGTCTAATAGAAATTGCATTAATAGTCACAGACGTTCGCACAAGCTCGTCATCCTCAAGAAGCAGAAAAGTGCCTTCACCGTTTTATGGGCCGACGAGCGATGGCGGCGAAGTTCCAGCAGAACAAGCATCTAGAGCGTCTCGTTCAAGCCATGTGAGTAAACTAAAAGCACGCTTCATTTGCGCTGTCGAAGCCGCCAATGAATTCCTGCCTATCGACCGCAAGTGGACGTGGCGTGTGTCAGCTACTGGGGTTTCAGTTTTGCGAGGGGGTTTAATAAGCGAGCCCAGCATACACGGCTCCTCCGCCTGACGAGTTGGTCAGTTCGCGTCCAAATTTCGTGTGTAGTTTGAATTTTGTCGGGACTCTCTGGTTACTGCGGCGCGTGGACGCGTTACGCATACCTATTTCATCGGAGATCGATCAGAGGTGCTCTTCTGTACCCTTTCATAGTCCGCCATATTGCCGAATTCGCCGTATTTTAACAGCTTTGATTGTCTCACGAGAGGCCCTCCCGCAGTGGCTCACAGTGCGAGGAAGACGACGGAATTCAAGAAACATGGGGGAATTCGAGTGTCCTAAATGGTACCCCCCCCCCCCTATATACTCGCCTCGTATGGCGATGCCGGACCGGCAATGACCAAGACTGCTGATTTACTAAGTGAAAGGAACAGTGCTGCCTTTTGTCATGGGATACCGAAACGCCTGCCGCAAAGACGACGGTGCGCTCTCATCTGTTTCATCAATTTTTCTCTTCAGTTGAGAGACGCCGCAATCACGTCTATTATTGAAAAAAAACTGCATTTTTCGTCCGACGACACTTTATCTTGAAAGAGCCTGGACAAGGGCTGCATCTATGCATAGTAATAAAGAAATGCCGCGTCACCAAAGACATTTGAGTGGGAACGATCTGGTGGTTTAGCGACGGACCTTATAGCGGTCGTCCTTGTCGTACGATTTCGTATTGCTTCAGGTGCAGTCCTTCCTTGTCCTGGCACACTTAAGGACTACAGCTGAAAAGCCCGCCTTATTGGCTTTCTAACAACATAACGCACATCATCTAATTTGCCAGGGTCTCTGAAGCAGCTTACAATGGAACTAACTAGAGAGACCATATGCAGAATCTAGCATCAATTCATCAGTTATAATAACTTCGCTGCTACATTCGCCCATTAGGTCAGTTTTTCGAATAACAATTTCTAGATATTTCTTAAAACTAGCTTAAGCATTAGAAACTGACTAAACGGATCAGAGCGAAATTCTTTGACAGTTTTTCCTGGGATATTTATTGCGTTCACAGACGTCGGTATTGTGTCTCATATTGATCAAAGTCAAAGTAATCGTCAACGCTCTTCGTCAAATAATGTATATAAAACATTCTTGACCTCGTGACGAAAGACGTGTGTCGAACAGCTGTCGTTTAGGTGCTGCAAAGAACAAAAGAAAAGAGAATTTTAATTATTTCTTCATGATCATCATCATCAGCAGCAGCAGCAGCCTGGGTACGCCCACTGCAGTGCAAAGGCCTCTCCCATACTTCTCCAACTACCCCGGTCATGTACTACTTTCCTCCTAATTCCTCTTAATTCCGCTTAATTTCTCTTAATTTCTTGTTTTCCGGAAAAAAAATGAAATACAGGCACGAATTCAGGGCGCAAACCCGACGGCGAGACCCTGGTCACGCGTGCAGTCTCTTCAAAACTTCCGACGAAAACTGCTCTACCTCCGGAAAGCGTGGACCGGGAGATAAGTGGCGCGTTCCCTAGTATCGCGCTAGTCCATCCTCCCAGAAGAGACGTGATCACACAAGCGAGTCATACACGCGGCGAACATCGTACGCTGCATCTCATTAGCGAGCGCACAGCTGTGCCAACGAATGACCCCAGGGCGCCGCGTACGACAGAGAATAAAAGGAGCGCGAACACGGCAGATAAAAGCACATACATCTGCAGGCACAGAGAATATGGCAGACGACGATCACGGCGTGTCGTCTGCACTTCTGCTCGCTTTTCCTTTTTCTTTTTCTTTTTTAATCCTAGGGGAGGAGGGGGTGAAGCGGGATCTTGTCCCCGCACTCAATACAAGATGGGCACAACGGGCGCATAAATCTGCTCCTCGCGGCGCGACGATAGCGCGAAGACGTTCGACGACACTAGCCATCTCCTCCCCACAACCATGGTCGTACGTTTATGAGCCTCTTGCTGTCCGGATCGAGCAACTTATCTCCGGAGTCCGACGCCAAACCTGCCTTTTCTGGCTTGCTTTTCACGTGTTTGTTCGGTTCGCCGATGAGCACGATCTTGCCGCATCGCTCATAGGACGTTTACGACCTCTCTTCCAGGTGCTATTACACGAGCCAGGCGATGACAGCGAAGGTAATAAATGATACGATGACAGTGTATGCTATAGAGAAGTATTCACGAAACGTACTATAGCATAGAGCTGTATTCTCAGGCGACAGGGCATCCGACAGGAGTTTGTTAGTACTGCTCCGCTTACTTGGACACATGCTCTGGACTTCCGCGCACGCTTCTGAGCATTCTTCAAATCTTTTTGCATGTCCGATGTGCCGGGTTGAAACATCTGCTTCATTTGCTTCCAGCACCTCTTATAGTGGATTACTTGAATATGACTAACATTAGCTGCGAGACAAAACGTAACGTTTGGTTAGGTATGCAGTGAAGATTTCTTAAACCATTGTCCTATTATTCACATTGGGACACATATTGCAAATGGGTATTGAAGCTGGGCAAACAACAAAGTCACGTCTATTTGCCAGAAATTCTGAGGCATTGGTTAGAGCAATATTAACTCTTTGTTTGGCTGGTTAAGCCAACAGATTGCTGGACCGTGCAGGCCGATCAGGCCGCTCACGTACGTCTACGCTAACGTTGCTTCATCAACTGGAGTTTATACCTCCACCCATCCGTCGAAACGTCCAGCTCGCCTGTGGTTACCGGAATACCAGGCACGTTCCGCGATCTGAGAAATTCTGAGGTAAAATTTTTGAGGTATCCGTGCTCAGTACGTCAAGCATATCACAAAATACATTGACGCTGCATGAGCTTAGTTTTGTCCCGCACTTCGCGAAAAAGTCATTGAGAATAACATATCTATTTATTTATTTATTTATTTATTTATTTATTTATTTATTTATTTATTTATTTAAGAGCAAAGGGTTGTTTTGCATCATTATGCGTTTGGTTCCAACTGCCCAAAACTGTTAACACGCCAAAGAAAGTCAACAGCCAGCCACCCGTGCAGTAAACTCTTGAAAGGAACACCTAACTGGCAATTAATTAAATATACACGTAACATATCGTCACCGTTAGTGAAGAAAAGTGGCCCTTATGATGTGTTAGGGTGATTATGGAACTATAAAGAAATAATATGCAGGCCTCTATGCAATATCTCGGCAGTATCCGAAGAAATAACACTAATAAAATGGTTCTGATGCAGCGATAAACTGGTGCAGCGAACATTCTCTTAACCCATCTCTCAAGATAGAGCCAGGACAACTTTTTAAAATTAAACTCCAATAAAACACAAGCAGTCATCTTTAAAACAAGAAGTACGTGCACTTCACTGAACCACAAGATATTTTACAAATCTGAGAATAAAGAGGTTGTTGACGCGGTAAAAGTACTTGGCGTATACTTTACCGACACATTGCAATGGGACGCTCACGTGGATTTTAACTCCGGAAGCTGAGCCGCATAACAGGTATACTACATCGAAATCGGTACCTTTTACCAACATCAGCTAAATTGAACATTTATAATGCTCTCTTTGCCTCGCATGTAAATTATTGCTATCATGTGCCGTACAACTCACACACTGAAGGTCTTTTCACCAAGCAGAAGATAACAAAAAGTCATCATCTCTACAAACTCTCCTGTGCACCTACTACTTTCAGGTAAAAGATAGAAACAACTTAATAACAAATATAGAAACTTAAAAAGGAATACACCCACGTAAGACACGCGCAGTCATTAAATATGGCTCATACCTTTTTCGAGAACAAATTACGGCCATCAAATGGTAGCAAACACTTTGCCACGGCTACTAAATTCTTATCTAGAAGCCGGCATTGACATCCATGCCTTGACACCATTGGAGCTCGTATGTCTGGCGAAAACTATTATTTAAATCACCATGGTACAGTGAAACCACGTGTATTCACAGTGAAAGAAATGTCCTTACTCCCTTTAATCGATATAACCCGCTGTTATTTGTTTTTCATTTCTGAAAGTGTTCTTTGCTACCGGTCTGCCAATATGTAAAGGGGGCCAAGGACCACTCAAGCTGCAAATAAGCAGCTTTTAGCGTGGCCCCCTCCATTGGCTTGTAAATGGGCCCAAATAAAATTACATGAAATTCTTCTCGAGAATTCACGATACTGCAGAGTGTTGTCCGCTCCTAGGGGCAACAGCTATTAGTAAGCGTGTCTTTCCAGCAAGCTAAACCTGAAGTCGAGACGTACATGTTGATATATCTGTAACACAAGTTTGCGTTAGGCGCCGTATGAGTCCCGTTCTCTCCACAATACACCGTAAACATGGAGGGAACAGCATTTCTTAGTGACATAGCTAGGATACACTTGTTTTTACCCTAAGAGCAGATTGTCTTGCCCTTTGCAGTTCATCTTTCTCCCGCCGCCACAGGCAGCTTGGCTTGACGTATTTGAAACGCCTGAATACGTTCTTCCCGTTGGAGCGTTCCCTTTTACGCCAGTGGCTGGATAATGATGACGACTATGATTGCATTTAAGCTAAGGCAAATACCCACCAAGAGAAATTGACCAAGAATCGAGCATCGCAGGCAAAATGCATCATTGAATATACTTATAAAGCTCACTAAATGAAATTAGGACGAGAAAAAAAAACTGAAAGTCCGACTCGTCCATTCGGACGCTGATGAAGTAATTTGCATGTTCCACTCCTTGGGCCAAATGTCCTTTTCTTTTATTCCGTTTCATTTTATACCCGCGAAAGACTAACTACACTGCGGTGGCCGAGGAGCAGCAATCGGAGTTGAAGCGGGTAACAATCGTGAGTTTCGATCGCAGAGCGTTACGCCTCGAGGAAACATTTCAGAAGATAGTTACTATACGCGTTCTGGTATCGCGCAGCCACGCAAGAAGCGAGAACGAATAAATAGACGACGCCCCATGGGCGGGAAGTTGCTCATGTATGACGATACGTTAAATTTAAACACTAAAACAATTCGAACTGGCGCTGTACTTAAAACCATATACTTTAGGTTATGCGGAGAAAAATAAGTATATTGGAAGGGAAGAGCTTGCTTTATTTTGTCTTTTTTTAATGATTTCGTGCTTAAAGGATAACGGCGACGACGTCATTGCAAAATAAAAACATAATTCTTATACTTTCGAGCATTTGTACCATGATTTTGCACGCAAATCCCCGGAGAACTCTCGGGTCCACTGTTAGCTTTCTTTTATTTTCCCCTCTCCGTATGCAATGTACTCTTTCTCTGTGGACAAACAACTGTACTCAAGGCACATGCATTACAGTCGTACCAAAGACGTTTCATAGCTATATGGCACAAATGCCATTAAGCACCGCGTACGTCTGCCTTTCTTTTCCTTTTTCTTTTTTTTTATGTTTGCGTACGCCATTTAAATGGGCCCTGAGACACTTTATATCAAAGACGAGAAATACATTTGACGTTAAACTAAACTACTTCAAAAATATATTGCAGGAAAACGTAACTTTGATGCGCTTAGCAGAAGCGGAGTTATTGGCAATCAGCGATTGCCTTTGATCCCATTCGCGGTGCTCCCGCTCCATCTTCGATGCCTTGCACTGCGAAGGCTACTGCGGAATGGGGCGTGCCCACAGCGCTCCGCCTAGCGAACGTCACCATGGCCGCGCACAGATGAAATTTGATTTTGGATGTTCACGTAGACGCTCCTATACTTCCGACTTTGGCGTCAACGATGAGCCAAAGCCGGAGGCTATCCCTCAACCTCCATTTACGGTTGAGTTCACAGTGTCTCATTCCTTTGCCACGGTCAGTCGACCTGGTCGAAAAACTTTGGAATAAAAGCGGTCCAAAACCAACTGTGAGTGACAGCAACAAGCGGGGGGGGGGGGGGGGGGGTCACGGGAGTAGCGATTAAGGCGTCACTAAGTGAGGGGAGGTAAAACACAACAAAGAAAAAAAACATTTTTGAAATAAAAAAAACAAGCCAAGCTTTATTTTATTCTAGCAAAATATAATTCTTAATATTTTAAATAGATGTGATGCGCAAAGAAAGGGCGTTTACATTTTAGCAATAACATAACATATATTTTCACCAGTGCTACTCGAAGAACAGGGAGACGTTGCGCCGCAAGTTCGGCTACGACGACAAGCCTCCCTAAGTTTGTTTGTGTTCTTTTTTTTTTTGCGTTTCGCTGCTTTGCGCGTTTCCTGAACTCCGGTGGCGCGAACTTTACGCTTCCTGAGCGCGGTGTTTCCGAGGTGGGTTACATCGCGAGTGAACGTCTTTAGTGAAAAGTTTTCGCGCGAAGTGAGTAGGGAACATCGGACAAGTTGCGGGCTTCAACGGTCTTCCCGTCACTACCGTGACCGAGCGGCTCACACTTGAGGTTACCCAGGTTATGCAAGGTGTAGGTCCAGGGGACATATATTTGTGACATACGCAACGCAAGGATGAACGTTTGAACAAGAGCTGTATCTATATTCTGGTTGTAACAGCAAATACCGCAATGTTCGCATGTTCTCTAGTCACTTTAGTATTGAGGCAGACGTCTATCAATAGGTTAATCGCGCATTGTGATTGTGATGCGTACTACCTGATGCGAGTTTTCTTCTCTTTTGTTACTTTTTTTTTGTCACAGTTGGTGTGTATTGATTGCCGCACTGTATGATTCTTGCGTATGGTTTTCATGTAATAAAACTTGGCTATTTTCTGAAATTAGAATATAAATCGTTATTGATGTTGTTTCAACGCAATCTCACTATCAGTGTGGAGCATCACTCTGCTCTTTAGAGTAGCCACATACCTGAGAAACAATGAAATAATGCGCAAGCATATGGTACGTGGCTAGGCGTGCTTAGCCGGCTGTCGAAGAAATATTATTCAAGCGCGATGTTAAATGCCAAGGTCATCAGCACGCAGAGTGCTAATTCTCGAAGCGAAAGCAATTATCAATGGAAGTATGCCTAAATTACATTGACATGTATGAACGCCTGTCTTGCTTTTGCTGTGCTACAGTGTACCAGGTAGCTATGCGTGGCACTGTTTTCTCACACCGAGTGGCAAGCAGAACATTTCCTTTCGCACTTATCGATGCGGCAACTACGCCATTTCCGAGGGTCGAACGAAACGTTGTCTTTACGTTCGCTCGCGCGAGTACGTCGGCAGCGCCCACATGTGGCATTCGATGGATGCCGCACATTCCGCACCCGCGTCGAAAGGATTCCTAACGCGACGAACTTCAACCATGATCGCGACGCACCTCGAAGACGCGCAACTCGGGATGCATACTTCTCGTTCCGGTCTGATGTTGCCGCTCGGGCCGACTAGCCACGCGCCTGGATCCACGTGACCCACAGAGACCAGTCGGAGCACGTGGTTCTCCTCCGAAGGCCCAGCGAGCTCATTGAGCTAAAGCCGGACAGGCTCGTCACGACACCTTGCGGCGCCAACGATATCTACGCTACGTAGCAGACGCAGCTACATGACTGTGAGCAACGTCTGATATGTGTGAGGCCTGGAGTGCGCGCTCGCGGTGATGCGCTCCAGTCTGGCCGTACCCCATGGTGCGGACCGGACTTTTCCTGCACAAGCTTGACCTATGGATAGTAGCTACATCCGAATTGTGAATGTTTATAGGCGCGGCCAATAACTTGATATGAAGTGATGTCTGTCAAAGCGTCTATCCATGAGCGGCCAGCAGAGAACGCGCGCTGGCAAGGGTACGTGTGGTCTAGCTGACCTTATGTTTCTCGTAGTTCGAGGCTAGTTCAGGCTTCAAAACTAATCGAAATTAGCGAGACCCGACGGCTACGACACCGATAAGCAGTGTGAACAAAGTGTACTTCCTACGCGGGCGGCCGCGGCCGGGCGTGAGCAGAAGATAGGTGGTTTTTTCAGGAAATACGTGATTCTTATCGAAATTCGAAGCACTTATCTTCGCTTACTACAGCCTGTTTATTAAATTGCTTCAACAAATATACACAGTAGAAGAAAAAAGCGCACTGATCCAAGCACCGTTCTTAATTGATGTCGGCTATCGGCGAATACCAACCGTGTTTCTTTTCCTAATACCTAAACCTGATGTAATTGAGAGGTTAAGCATATCTACTATAATAGTTTACGTTATTATTCCATTAAGTGCCCTTTTAATGTCCAGCCTAATGATAGGAAGCAGACACACAGACTAAGCTAAGTATAGGAATCTTGTATGAGCTGTGCGACGGAATAAAAAACGGAGAAATGTAAACTTCAATCGTGGTCGTTTTCGTGAGCCAAATTTAGACATCACGGTTGTGTGAGCCTTTACGCAGCGGCCGGCCATGTGCTAGAAGGAACGTTTCATCATCCAAACATTAAGTGATCTGCAATTTGTTCCGAAATATTCCGAATACTGCGACCTCTTTTCCGAAACACGCTACCAGGTTGCAACCTCGGAGACTATAGCCACAGCCTTTACTAAACAGAAATTGAACGAGTGTGCCATTTACTGGGAAAACTTGCGGCTGTTTAGAAACCTCGGCTTTGCAGCATGCTGCAGCAAATGTCGGCGGACTTCAGTGATCCCTCCGGCTCTGAAGTCATTTATAGCGGCAACAGTGGGCACTCACAGAGAACAAGGCCAGCTACTGAAGAATGACTTCGTGCTTTGCGATGCAAACAGCGTCGGCTTCGTCCGCTACAGTATAGTTTGTTATGGCCTCCGATATAGTTCCACGGACTCCCGGAGTACGTGTGGAGAGCGAAACTTTGCACAAATTCTTGCAGAGTTTTAACAGCTGTCTCAGTAAATGAACAAGACAGACGCCAGCTGCCTCGGAAAAACAAAAACATTTCCGCCTTCGGTGCATTCGCGGCTCTATTTTGCGTCGTTTCATTTTCACGTCTTCGTGACCGTCCGAGGCGTTGCACGCCTCTTACGGCAAATAATTCAAGCAATCTACGCCGATGCAATCAGCCAGCTTGCACAGCTCTAACTATTGTTCATCAAGGCCGTTGCGTGGTGTACACGGATGCAGCGGTCATTCGACGAGCCCTTGTCTTCCGAGTATTAAGTATACACGCACTTATGCCACTGAATCACCATTTTTTTTGGTTGTCAGGACTACAAGCCACACATAATGCCATCGCGTGTGTCAGCGCGTTACCAAACGTTACGGAGCTTGTCTGACTCGCCCGGTGCATTGAAAGAACTGAAAAAAGTTACAAAGACATTCAAAATCTGCCCAAGAAACGCATGGGCTAGACGAGTCGTCCCACTTCAACAATACAGTGCATTTGATTTAGGGTCATAGTGAGAGTTCCATCAGACAACTTGGGCGACCACTCACCATCTTTGTCCACTCAACCAGTTTGTCCACTGACCTCTGACCAACTTGGCTGTCCCCTCACCAGCTTAGCTCTCTTTTCAACGCCCGAGTTCTCCTCCAAGCCCAGAAGTGCATTCTTCCCGGCTGGACACCGGTGCAATTAGTGGGACCGTTCGACTCTCGTACGTCCCTTGATGTTGTTTTCCCCGCATGGCTCTCGCGTCTTCTGTAATCCAGCTTTGCCGCATAGCTTAGACCGGGCGGAGCTCGGTGTGGTTGCAGCTTATAACGAGAGATGACGCCAGTGTTGCGCTGCTAACGCCACCTAACGGAGGGGTTACACCTGCAATTCTTTGTTGTAGTGACATACATGATGCTTTTCGAGATTGCATCCGCTGTACACTTCACAGGCAGTCTCCATATGTCGCAGTCTAGTGTCGCGACCATTGCCTTGAGCTGCAGGACGCAATCGACCCGTGAACAAACACTTCCTGTGCGTTGCGCTCGACAAAGGCTTTTTCAGCTACCTTGAAAGCCACAGGATGGGAAGTCTCCCAAAGTGAGACTGGAAATAAATTTAAGCATGTGCGTGAACTTTTGTTGCTTATGTGTGCGACATTGAAAGGCTAAACGTTTCATTATCTTTAGAGTACTTTCATATTGAGTAGCAAGTGAGGACTGTAGACAGGATAGTTCACGTTGAAGCCACCTTCCGGTCATTTCATGACCCGTAAATTTTTGCTATCGTCTTTTCTTTCTTTCTTTTTTTTTATGCAAACGCCAACGCAATTGTCCAATCGCGAGCTGAAATATCAGGAAGCTCAGGACAGTCTACTGTTCATATTCACGAATGTTTATAGACTTATATTTTGGACCAATGCAGTATTACAGAGCAAAGAGAAGCCAATGTACATTTTGTAATACTTAGAGTTTTCTCCTAGCTGTCGGACAAGTGCAACAGCATTTGACAAGAACGCCTATTCGGCATATGAAGATATATAGTATAATAAAAATTTTCCATTACGAACCTCGGTAACAAAGTGTCGCACGTAAAATTTCAAACATTCTACATATTTTCACGGAATTTGAAGTTCCTATCCCATGCAGTTGTCTTAGAGGTTTGGGCAACATTTCGAATATCGGCGGTAAGGCACCCTGAACCGCTTGAATAACCAACCTTCTACAGTGGCTGTAATGAACCTCAGATAGATTAAACATGTATCGCTCTTCACTCAAAACCTGTTTCTTGCTTCAACAAAACTTTCGACAGAACCCACCTCACAATCGTTGTCGATGTTGGTGCGATTAGCATTGAAGCAATGTAGCGGAACACCATCTTTCTACAGCAGAAACTCGCCTTGTATTATGCGTTTATGCAGCCTGGCTCCTCTCTCGCGCTTCTTGTCTTAACAGGTTGCGCCATCTGCCGGCACCGCCGCGAAGTCCGCGTGTCGCGCGTGTGTGAATGTATACTCAGAGAAGATTATCTGACTACAGTGGGGGGGGGGGGGGGGGGGGCTGCGGGTTCCTTTCCACCAATCGCCAGAGAAATCTGAAGGTTATTTTCTTTTGTAATTAAAGAATAGCACATACCCAGTAGCGCATACTCAGTTGTTTGTGTTGTTGCTGCGGCTTGTTTGTTTTTCTTGCTTGCTTGCTTGCTTGCTTGCGTGCTTGTCTCTTGTGTTGTTACTTCGAGTATATGCCATGAAGATGACCATGGACAGAAGCTTTCCCATGTTCTTTTTTATTTTTTACTGCAGCCCATAGCAGGCGAGTACGCAAGAAGGCGAACTACGGTGTGAGACGATCGATTCGTGGAACTAGTAGAAGAAGCATGGACGAACAAAGAAAGCATGACAACGTATTCGTGTCACTAATGAAAAAGAAGGGTGTACTGGCGACAGCGCCTTTTGCCTACGCATGCTTTTCCCATCGACCCTCGGAAGTTCATTAAACCCTGTGCACGTACGGTGCAAAATAGGATGCGTTAATTTATGTTTCACATCGTGTGTTCCCCTGAGCATCTTGTTTTCGACAGGCTGGACCTTTTTCCTTGCGTCTTGTCGCCTATACTCGTAGAGTTTCTCACTACATTACCTAAAGGGAAACCTGGCGATACCATCTATGGTAGCTTCCTAATGAGCGCTGTGCTGTCATGGGAATGACAGTATACGGGCATGTGAGGCTTGAGGTGTCTGGTGTAGTACGAGGCTTCGTCCAAAACGTGGATATGGCTACACAGATAATGCGTTCGTGAAATAAAATCTTCATAAATAGTCTTCATTCACCTATACTACTTTTTTTTTACATTGGAGCTTTCTTAGGATAGTTTCCAGCGTTTCATGATGTGCGTAGGTAAAAAAGACCGCGGCGTCTATACAGCTAATATAGCTTAAGCATAAGGCAAAATCGTATCAGTGTATGTGTCCCAACCGTGTTTGAGGTCAGATGTGTCAAAACCGGCGATGTATAATGGATGACGGTTTGATGCGTTGCGATCTACGCCAACAACGACAGCGTGGCCGTTGCGCCCTATGCCTTACCGACGACGGGCGAGAGCCTTGCCGTGGAATGTGACGATGCGTGTGCCATACTGGCTGGAGGCGGAATCGTTGTCGCCAGCGCATACGTTCATCCCAGAGCGTCAGAGAGGGATCTTGAAGACTTTATGATCGACACGTTTGGATAAATCCGCCTGGTGGACTCCGATCCCATCGTCATTGTGGATGACTTCAATGTCGGTGTGTCCGGTCCCGACAGAAAGTGGTTTTTGGCGTTTCTATTGGAAAGGGCTTCGCTGTAAATTTGCGCTTGGTGTGTGTGTTCTTCTTCTCTTACGTCCGTGTCTTCTTTTGTTGCGCAATAATACTTGAGTCAGGGATTACCAACGTGCCCGGAATGCTGCTCTCATTAAGGCATCCGATGTTACACACACGCCGTGGTTGCTTAGTGGCTATGGCATTGGGCTGCTAAGCACGAGGTCGCGAGATCAAATCTCGGCCACGGCAGCCGCATTTCCATGGGGGCGAATTGCGAAAACACCCGCGTACTCAGATTTAGGTGCACGTTAAAGAACCCCCAGGTAGTCCAAATTTCCGGAGTCCCCCCACTACGGCGTGCCTCATAATCAAAGTGGTTTTGGCACGTAAAACCCCAAATTTAATTTTTTTTTCAAATGTTGCACCAAGACCAATGTCTTCACGACGCGCCATCGGTCCGTTCATAGACCTGAAATTCATTAAGAACATCTCCAGTGCCGTCACATAGCCCATCGTCGGCTATCATAGCGGCCATTAAGCCATAATTACTGTGGCCACGAGATAAGGGTAAATACAAATAAACTTAACGCGCATATTTCTTATATTGTTTTGTTGTTTTATTTTATTTTATATATATTTATATACAACTCCGCTGGTTATCCACCTTCATAGAGTAAAATGGCTCTTTTTTTGTAAGCGTCGTCTGCTATTTGCCGTACACCTTGGCTAATAATACACCCAACGTCATGATCGACTTGCTTCTGCTCTTACGATCAGCTTTAGCGTAAAAACTATTTTGCGAACACTGCCCAGGTTTGCGGTACGCTCTAGTATAGGCTACCAAAGAGTGCTGCACGGTTTTACTGATCGCAAGCAAATACTGCGAGGAAATACAGATTTACTTAGCGAGGGACCAAGTACAGCGAAATTCAGATGCCGATAGTGCCTCTAACTGGTCATCGCCGGTAAAACAAAGCCTGCCGCAAAGGCACGCTGCCCTCACAAGGGAGGGTATCCGAGGAGAGGGGAATGTGAAGTGGGAGAGTGCGAGGAGGAAGCGGAGCGAGGAGGGACAGATTCTTCGTACTCTCAGGGTCGACAACTTCCAAGCTCTTGGCGGTCGAAATCGATTATCCGTCGTCGGATGCGCAGAGAAAACGGGACCTTCTCCCCTCCCCACCCAGTTTCCCCCTTTCCGATGAGCAGTGACGCGGAGGCCAAATGTTTCCAGCGAGCGACGGCAGCGCGTACGATAGGGCCAACGTTTTGCCGCGGTTCCACGGTCGATTGAGTGGCGCGCTGGGCCAGGCCGGACCCCGAACAAGTCCACAACCTCCCCTCCACGCCATCCCGCCTTCAGCATCAGCTTCCCCGAGTTCGTACGAGGACCAAGTTCAGCGGCATTCCGTGCCCTGCGTGTGTGAAGGAAGGCTGCGGAGCCTGGTGGCGCCAGGAAAGTTCGCGCAGCCTTATGCGCGAGCACCCTTCCGCCGGCTCTTCAGTGCACGACGGCAACGTAGCGGTGTTGCAACCTCCGACCATATGCGGCGATCATGTACTTGTTCTCTGGGCTGCGACTCCGGCGTTGACCCGAAAGCACCCTGCGCCTTCTCCCACCCCCCTCCGCCATCCCTCATGTTTGTCGACTGTCGCGGCAAATAAGAGGTAGCGGCTATACAGCCCGTGAGTAGACGAAGCGAAAAACGGTGAAGCGGAAAGATTACCGACAGCATGACAAGGGTAACCCTCAGAGAAAACGTCACACAAGGGATGTTTTATAAATTTTAGTTTTAAAAATACCGGCGCTTCGTTCGCCAACAGGGAGCCACTCATCGATACGATGTTCTGTTGTGGAAACTGCTGTCCGTGTTACTGCTGTCCTGTACAGTTTTCCTGCTGCAGCAGTCCAGCTATGGTTGTACTGGGCCGAAAACTCTTGTCCCTGTTACCATTTCCCTGGATTGTTATCCTGCTAAAGTTGTCCAAATACTGTTTCCTGGACAGGAACCTTGCGCTCTGTGCTGCCATTATCCTGTTATCGTTGTAATATTACAGTACTCAGGCTACTGTCGTCCTAGACTGGAAACTGCTCTCCACGCTTTTGTTGTCGCTACTGTTTCCTTGCTACTGTCATACTGCTACATTTGTCTAGACACTGTTGTCCTGAAGTAAGAACTGCTGTCCCTTCTGCCGCTATCTTGCTACAGTTACCCAGCTACTGTTGTCCTGGACTGGAAACTGCTGTCCCTGCCACCGCTATCGTGGACAGTTGTCCTGCTACTGCTGTATTTCTACAGTTGTCCAGTT
Source organism: Dermacentor variabilis (assembly GCF_050947875.1). NCBI lineage: Eukaryota > Metazoa > Arthropoda > Arachnida > Ixodida > Ixodidae > Dermacentor > Dermacentor variabilis. The sequence goes on from NC_134573.1 coordinate 157,097,645, forward strand.
ACTACTGCCCTGGATTGGAAACTGTCCTTGCTAATGGAGCTGTCCCTTCGATACTTTTTACTTGAAGACGTGGTCCTACGCCATGGTGCGCCAAGGCAGCTGCTGACAGATCGCGGCCATTACTTTCTGTCTCAAATTGTCGAAGACATACTTAATTCCTGCTCCACCGAACACAAGCTCGCTAGCGTATCACCCACAAACGAACGAACTGACTGAACATCTGAATTGCATCCTTACAGAGATATGCCTATGTACGTTTCAGCAGACGAGCACGATTGGGACAGCCCTTTGCCCTCGGTGACATATGCGTACAGTTCATCCCGTCATCATACCAGCGGTTTCTCGCCGTTCTACCTCTTGTTTAATCGCCATCCCACTCTTTCTTTTGACACCTTGCTACGTTCGATGTCGCGACATACCCCGAAATACGCCCCTGACACCGTTGGTCGGGCTCGTATAGCTCGCCAGATTGCCTGCGATCGACTTACTGGGCCCCAGGTGTCACAAAAGACGCGCTACGACAGTCGCCACCGGAACCTTAGTTTTCTCCCGGAAATCTCGTTCTTCTGTGGACTCCAAGTCGCCACTTCGGCCAGTCCGAAAAGCTGCTGTGACGCTATACCGGGCCCTGCCACGTATTGCAACGATTCGGTCACTTAAATTATGAAATCACCCCTGCTGAAGACACGCCGTCCTCGTTCCAGCTACGAACTAACGCCGTCCACCGTGTCCCGCTTAAAACCGTACTGTTCATCTAGTTCGCTACGATTCTAGCAAGCGCCGGGTCGGCGCTCCAGCCCCCAGGGGTTATGTTACGGTACATTTAGACAGGACCGTGCGCGCAACAGGGAGACGAAGAGGAAGTGGTAGACTGCATCCTGGAGCTGTGATCTTTGCACCAGCCTGCGCCATTACCACTAACTTTTCCCCATGTAAATAGTTGCACATACATTTGTGCATCGGGCTTCCTCTTCGTAACATTATATTAGGTAGACACAGATTTAAGTGAACATATTGGAAGAGGCGCGTCAGTTCTGGTCGAACCCGCGCATTAAAAGCGTGCGACTCCAGCACACGCCGCTGGCATCACTCAATAGTGTTAGCGTCGCAATTTCGATCGTGAAAGAAGACACTATAGCGGAGTCTCCGTGTAATTAACTATCGATAGTTATCAGGATTTGAAGCTCTCTCTCTCTCTCTCTCTCTCTCTCTCTCTCTCTCTCTCTGAAGCAAACGTAACGTGAGGCTTAAGCACATCTGTATATTCAGGGGCCTCAAAATGCTGATCCTAGACATCAGCACCTGTGACGCAGTGCGAGAAACATGGACAAAAGGAGAGACGTACGGACATGCACGCACAAGCGCTGTTTGTGTATGTGTTTTTCGCATTCATTTGACGATTGCTAACGCTGTAATACTAAAACACAGTTTGAAAGCAAGTTAACTCGCAAACGCTTGTTCATCTTTATTTCTGGCCGCGAAGAGTACGTTTATAGAAGAAGCAATAGCATTTTATTTGAGTTAAAGTATACTTACTCTTGCAATTATCAATGAGTAAATGGTTTTCTGAACACTACCCAGCTGGAACTTTACTCCGGCATGCTGAAAGCGCAACTACGGACTTACCGTTGTATCACGCGCTTAAATCAGCATTTTTAAGCATGAAACTCGACGTAGCATATAATGATTCATTAGGCCCTACAGGGTCAATGTCGTGCAGACAAGCCCAAGCTTGCATCTGGTCGGAATGAACGAATGTGGCGTCCGCTTTCTCTATGTTTTTTTTTTCTATTTGAGCTGTCGGCGTTCGAATATAGGCGTCGAGGCGAGGTTCTGAAAAGCTGCGGTGTAGAATTCTAATTTGTTATGGGATAACAAGAACAGCTGAAAGACGGACACATGAGAGGCTCTTTCTGTGGTGAAAGCGCAACCGGCATTTACAAACGACTGTGGTGTTAGCAAGTGGTCATTTGCCATGCGAGAAGTAATGTTCTTTTTTTTTACAGTCTCAGTGCGCGTGGGCTGTTCACATTTTGCGTTTTTCACTCGTGCTTTCTACTGATGTTTTGTTTGCTTAAAATCCAACCACCTTATATTGGGTTTTACGGGCGCAGTAATTCCACGTGGTTTACTTGCCGCCAGGCTTGGCACAGTAAACCGGCGTGGATAGTATACCCATCTGGGTAAAAGGCGAATTAGCATCACTGCACGAGAACTATCCTGAAGCAGATTTTTTTGCACGGCAGAATAGCAAATTGCCTCGTACCAAAACATTTCGTAGCAGGTTCCAAATGTGCAAATTAGTGTGACAGTGCTTGTGCAACTGACACCGAGTGCAATAGCCAACTCTGGCATCCGATGATCACAAAACTTGCGCTCCTCGGCCGAGCCTAGAAAAAAACTGCTTCAAGGCATGGTGACCGCAAACACAGAGCCAAACAAAAATCGAAGAACCTGACAAAATAGAAATGTAAAATAATGGCAATACCGGCTTGATTTGCGATGGATAACGGCACCATTGCACGCTAACGTGTCCAACATAAGAGCGCAAATAGGAAATACAATAAAATGAACAATGGCTGGCCAAACTTCGAGGCACAATAGAGCTTAATGTGCCAGTTAGGCCTCGGCAAGTAAAACGCTCTAGCAGTACTATGAACAATGGAAGTCTTTAAATGTTACAAAAGGATGCACATTCCGGCGGGCGGGCTGGTGCTACCGCTTTCGCACTAGCAGCCGTAACCAGAACTAAGCTAGTTAGTAACTAGCAGAACTTACGACTCGTTCACGCTGATAAAGTGCGCCTGAGCTCATACCACACGAGTTGAACCTCTCCGTAATCTTTGGCAGCACGCAAATATTGAGAGTTTGTTTAAAACTCTTACCTTTAACTTTTCGCTACCACTTGATAGAGAGAGAGAGAGAGAGAGAGATGAAGAGGAAAGGCAGGGAGGTTAACCGGATATTGGTCTCCGGTTTGCTGCTCCACACTGGGGTTGGGAGATAGGGGTTATAAAGAGGACAGAGAGGAAAGGGTTAAAATAAAGTGTGCACACAGAACAACGCACGCGAAGGGCGTTTCAGTTAGAGACATTCACAAAGGCCGTTAGTTCGCAAGAAGCGCAGTAGCGCTTGCACGGCCTTCTTCTGTGACGCTAGGTCCCGTAGATAGCGAAGAATTCCTTCTTCCGATAGTGATCGGTCGTCCAGCTGGTTGAGTTCGTGACGAAGGGATTCCCTCGGTGCACTGTACCCCGGGCAGTCGCACAAAATATCGCCAATCGATTCTTCATAGCCACAGTGGTCATAGGTTGCGGTGTCGGCCATCCCTATGCAAAACGCATAGGCTCTGGTAAAAGCAACGGCCAACCACAGTCTATACAAAAGCGTGGCGTATCCACGGCGAAGCTTTGATGGGACTCGAAGGCTTAACATGGGATCAAGGTTGTATAGTCGGGAATACCTGAAATGGCGCTCATTCCATTGGGACGGTGTGCACTGGCGAGCAAGCAGGCGGACCTTTCGTGCTGCGTGAGTTCTACAAAGTGGTATTGGTACGTGGTGGTCCTCAGTATGTGCTGCACGGGCAGCTTGGTTGGCCCGTTCACTGCCGATAATCCCGCAGTGACTTGGAAGCCATCGGAAAGTTATTTCATGGCCTGCATTACTTATATGGTGCATCGTCTCTGTAATCTGAAATACTAGCTGTTCATGCGGTCTGCGTCTTAAAGGTGATAGTAGAGACAGCAGTACCGCCTTTGAATCGCAGAAGATCGTCCATTTGTGTGGTGGTTCATCACCAATGTAATGAGTGGCGGTAAGGAGAGCTGCGAGCTGTGCTGCCATCGATGATGTCGCGTGAGTCGTCTTAAATTTTATGGCTGTAACTTTCACCGGTATCACGATTGCCGCACCGGAGCTGTTTGGGAGGACAGATTCATCAGTGCAGATATGCGTAGCGTCGCGGTAGCAGTCGTAAAAAAGTAGTAACGTGAGCTGTTTAAAGACTGGTGATGGTAGACCAGTTTTCTTTTGTGATGTCAAGTGTCAGGTTAATTTTTGGCTGAGCGAGTGATCTAAGGTCTCGCAGCAGGAGTGAAACAAGTTGGCAATGACTCACCATGTGCGGTTATGGTTTAACTGAAAAGTCTGTCCGCTGGTAGAAAGGCTAGGTGGTGGCGAGGAATCCCTGGCGAGATGCCTTATATTGGTTCACAGCGCTTCAATTTCAGTGTGGGTCTTGACAAGGTTGTCTCTAGCTATTGCTATATTCGCCACTGTTTAAACAAACAACAAAGATCCGGAGCGCTTGAGCCTGAACACTGTATTGTGCGTAGATTCGTTTTGCCTCCGTCGGTTATTGCTGGCAAGCTGTGCCGCAGAAAGCCGAGAAAAAGCACCCTGCATAGTTGCAGTATAGCCACCACTAAATCTTGCCGAAACTAAGGTATCTGGGAAGTACGCGAGAATGCAAAATGCGGATGACCTGAAATCTGCGCACTGCTTTGTGAATCTTGAAGTCTACACGGGATCTTTCGTCAAGGAACCTCAGTTGCCTATCCGAAGCTTAGTGCATCGTCACGAGCATGGCAGTCCTCTAAATGCTTCGTTACGTGTTTAAATACTGCGCATTGGGTATACGCGCTCACACATTACCAAGCCAGTGATTCTTGAGGCGTCCCGCCGCGGTGGCTTAGCGGATACGGTGTTGCGCTGCTAAGCCCGAGGCCCCGGGAACAAATCCCGGGCGCGGCGACCACATTTCGATGGGGGCGAAATGCAAAACACCTGTGTCCCGTGCATTGGGGTCACGTACGTTAAATCTACACTGGAGGTCAAAATCCGTCCGGAAATTTAAGCGGGTGTCCAGCATAATTGATTGATTGGTTAATTCTCGTGCGTGCGTGCGTGCGTGCGTGCGCGTGTGCGTGTGTGCGTGCGTGCGCGTGTGCGTGCGTGCGTGTGTGTGTGTGTGTGTGTGTGTGTGTGTGTGTGTGTGTGTGTGTGTGTGTGTGTGTGTGTGTGTGTGTGTGTGTGTGTGTGTGTGTGTGTGTGTGTGTGTGTGTGTGTGTGTGTGTGTGTGTGTGTGTGTGTGTGTGTGTGTGTGTGTGTGTGTGTGTGTGTGTGTGTGTGTGTGTGTGTGTGTGTGTGTGTGTGTGTGTGTGTGTGTGTGTGTGTGTGTGTGTGTGTGTGTGTGTGTGTGTGTGTGTGTGTGTGTGTGTGTGTGTGTGTGTGTGTGTGTGTGTGTGTGTGTGTGTGTGTGTGTGTGTGTGTGTGTGTGTGTGTGTGTGTGTGTGTGTGTGTGTGTGTGTGTGTGTGTGTGTGTGTGTGTGTGTGTGTGTGTGTGTGTGTGTGTGTGTGTGTGTGTGTGTGTGTGTGTGTGTGTGTGTGTGTGTGTGTGTGTGTGTGCGTGTGTGTATGTGTGTATGTGTGTGTGTGTGTGTGTTAAAAATGAATGTGAACATGGCATGCAGACGAACTGAAATGAAAGTCAACAAAAATGGCTATAACACCATACCACAACGTAAACTTGTTAAAAACTTATGCTAGAGGTATGTGAATCATAACACTCTCCTGGAAACAATTCCCAAGTGGCCGAAGAGAACTCTAAATATTGCTCTAATTAGATGTAGTAACAAGTACCAAGTCTGCTCTCACTCGGTACGCTAGTGGATCCAGAAGTGAAATAAAAAATAAAGTCGTAATACTGCCGCCATACACACTAGCTGTTCTTCAGAAACCTAATATCATCGCACCAGGCTCGTCTAAGGTCTATTACAAGACAGGCAAAAAAAGAACAGAGCCAGCGATTGAGCAGGATCCAGGACAAAAGAAAACAGGACGAAAGCGGCGTAGACATGCAATAAAGAAGCATACGGTGACGGAGGCAGATGTTGCGGCCACGCCGTGGGGTTGCAAGCCCGCGGTGGAGATACGACTGCTGCTACACCGAAAATCTGAGCCCAAAGTACGCCGATGCGCAGTGACAAAAAAGAGCACATTGTGCAGTCCTCTACCGAGTAAAAAACACGTGTCGAAAGCAAGAAATGCGGCTACGCTGGGGGCGCCAGATGGAAAACAATTTCCTGCCACGGGGAACCGGATTCCTCTTATTCCCTTTGGCGGGACCCTTTGTTCCCGACATTTGCTTCTTCCCGAACCGCTGAGGCTGGAATTTGCCGCAATATATTTTTTTTTTTTTTTGCCACCGAGTAGACAAGAAGTGCAGCAGAAAATGTAACCCGCGCCGACTGAATTGCGAGAAAAGAGAAGAAAGCAGCCATAAGGTAGCCGGTCACACTGAAACATATATGCTCCAAAGCAGAGTGCTTTCTTGTTTTTCACCCTCGGGTGAGAACTGTAAGCTAAATACGGTAAGGCGTGCACAGCCACCTGAGACAGGCTGAACTGTTTCCATTCGCTTTCGATGGCTCTGAAGTTCGAAACAGTTTCACGTTGCTTTAGAAATTGGCTAAGAATTTTTTTATGGAATGAAGAAAGACACCGTCCCGTCAGCTCATGCACGGAGTGTTACCAGACAACTTTGGCTATAACTGTTGGTCTACCGAATTTCCACGGCTGACCAATGTTAACCAACGGCGAAACTTGGTTCAATTCAAAGGTCAACACTACTTCCCTTTTGTCTTTTTGTTTTCCTCTGTGTCGTTTTTTTTGTTCTTAGTATATTTGTTTTTAACATTTTCTTCATGTTACTTCTCGTCCTTCATTTTCTTTCTCATTTATTCTTCTTCTCTTCTTATTTCTTCTTGTTCCTCCCTCGCCTTGACAGTATATTTAATTTTTTCTGCTGTATTTTTCTTCTTATTTTTTTTTATGTACGCCACTCCCGATTTTCTTGATTTTTGTTATTCTTAATCTTCTTTGAGCTCCTTATGAGCTTTGCTTTATTAATTTCACCTATTATTCGACAGCCTATGCTCCGACAGATTAACTGCATGAACATATCTTAAACTGGTGTTGGGCTGCTGAGCACGAGGTCGCGGGATCGAATCCCGGCCACGGCGGCCGCATTTCGATGGGGGCGAAATGCGAAAACACCCGTGTGCTTAGATTTAGGTGCACGTTAAAGAACCCCTGGTGATCAAAATTTCCGGAGTCCTCCACTACGGCGTGCCTCATAATCAGAAAGTGGTTTTGGCACGTAAAACCCCAAATATTATTAACATATCTTAAACGGCCAATACCGCCCTATCTCTCCTCAAGTCAACCTCGTTGTCCTTGTGACGAGAATCGACTGTCACTGCTTACCCAGCAATACGGGTCTCGTTGTGTCTCATTACTTCGCCAAAACATGATCTTCGCCAAAGGGATCTGCGTGATAGACCACATCGGTATGGATGGTGATAGGGATCTCGGACCTAGCGCGGTGGCACTACAAAGCTGTAGGATATGGTTGATTAGACACACTCGCCATCGACGCAAGTACATGGCCCGGGTTTTATATGTGTTTTCCAGAACGCGCAATATGTGCATGCTTATGGTCCGCGGCTGTATATAAAAAGGTGGTGCGGACACAGCATCGTCACAAATCCGTCTCTCTCTCTCTCTCTCTCCCTCTCTCTCTCTCTCTCTCTCTCTCTCTCTCTCTCTCTCTCTTACTGCCTGCCTGCTTGCCTGCCTGCCTGCCTGTCTGCGTGCCTGCCTGCCTGCCTGCCTGTCTTTCTGTCTGTCTGTCTTGAAGCAAGCGCATGAGCCCATTGAACGACGCACGAGGTGGCCACTGTCTCGGTCACAGATGGGCTTAAGTTTAGAAGATGCCACGTTTATAGTAACAAGTAGAAGCGGAAAACGCAATAAGGAGGAAGGATTGGTCGGGTCGGACATGTTAATTCGAGTGGCCAAGGGCTGTCGATGGGACCCGGTCAAACGCCAACGCCACGAGTTCACTCTAGTCGCGCAACATACTGCGAGAGCCGGCCGACCCTCGTCCAACAACTCCTCGAGCGACGCAGTCACGCTATCTTGTACGATAACGCTGTGCCGCAGCCGTGATTCAACGGGGAAGGAAGGGGCCCATATAAGTTGTTTGTGTCCGTCTTGCAAAGCCGTTATCGTAAGAGTGCGACGCCGTGCTTCGCCGCCTCCGTGCCACAAGCCTTCGCTCAGGGCCCCCTCCCTATCTAAAACATGTGGATTCATGAACCCTACTACGATTTTCTAGTAGATTTTCTGCGCGAAACAGCCATGTCCATGTACGTGTAAACCTATCCTTGTATTATGTCAAAAGGTAGGTTTCCGAAGTAAAAAGGAAAGAAGAGGAGGCAGCGATAGTAGCAAAATTTAAACAGTACCTTCTGAATTACCTTCTTACCTTTGTATGCCTTTCTGAAGATTTGTCTGTGTGTCATTTCCGCTTTAATGCGATTAGCATTCCTGGGCTACTTCCCGCAGTTTTCAGTTCTTTCTCTGCGAAAATCTGGACATTCAACTGTTTGGCCTGACCTCGTCAATTAAAAAAAAAGAGACAACCTTTGACATTTGTCCCGTGCTAGAAGAAATCGAAACCACGTCGCACGGGTTCTTCGAGCATAGCAGCCCGACGCTTTAGCCAGCTACGCCTCAAATGCACTGGCTATGTGCCGCTCCGCAGTGAACCTTTTTTGACGACGACTTGGGTCGCTGGATACGTGCAACGAGGTACGCGGGAAGCGAAGAAACGATTATCTCCATTTGCATGTACTGGCTCGCCACGCGTGGATGTCTTGACAACGCCCCGAGATGACGCGGCAAGTCCAACGGGAAGCGCGATAGAGGAGCCCGGCAGCACAGCGCGCTTCATACGTGACGCGTTTCTTAGCGTTCGCGCGTACCAGCGCACCATGGATTTCGAAGGCCACGTAAAGGCTTCGCGCAAACGCCGCTAGATGGCACATCGTGTCCATACGAAAGCGCGAGCGAGGAGCCCGGCTGCAATACACAGGTCACACGCACCGACGCGACACCAGTGCAACCTATCTCGGAGGCCACGCAAAAGACTTCGCGGCAATGACACGAGATGGCGCAGTGTATCCGGAAGGACGCACGACAGAGGAGTCTCGCTGCGATGCACGCTTCATACATGACGCGTTTCGGCGGTGACAATACGTTGTGTCGCTACATTGTTTCGGTGCTGTTCGCATTACGGTCGACAGTCATCGGGAGATGGGTACTGCAGGAATTTTTTTTCTCCTCGTTATCCTCCGAGACGTCTCTGACTCGTATCGCTAAGCCTCCTCCCCAACTTAATATTTTCACACAATCCCAGTCTTCCCTCTTCAACCGCTGCTGCACTGTGTGCGAGAATTTCACCGTCCCGCGGTCGTAATCTTGCGAACCTCTCCTTTCCTTGCCACCTCCACATGGCGGTTTCTGGAGCGAGTGAAAGTAAATGTGATGCTTCTTTAAACACCAAGGATCAGTGTGAGCTTTCGAACGCGAGAACTTGGAGATGGTGCGTTCAAGAATCCCCATAATCCCTTTAGAAACAGGCAGGTCTCCAACTACTTCGCCGTTGCTCATCTTTTTTATCTGAGCCCCTGTTGCTTCGCACCACAACCTTCCCTATACTGAGGAGTTTCGTCCGGGTTACTAAGACTTACGCAAAGACTCAAAACTGCTGACCCGCAGGTGTAGCTGAGGTATAATAGCTGATGGTTTAGGCCTCGGGGATGTTATAGGTAAAGAGAGAGAGGGAGAGAAATGGAATTGGAAAGGCAGGAAGGCTAACCAGAAGAGCGTCTAGTTTGCTACCCTGCCCTGCGGAAAGGGTAAGGCGGAAATGAAAGATGGAAAGAATAGAGAAGAGATAAAGCAACTGCGCAAGAGAGAAAGGGAAATGAAGGGGTAACGTCTCGCAAATACCAAGGACGTAGAAGGATAAAGCACAGGGGTAAAATAACTTTAATGCTTGTAATGCTTGTATAGCATAGAATGAGCTCAACTTCGTTTTCTCGCGCTATGACAAGGTTACTTACGCTACACTCCAACCACTCACCTAGCTTTCAGAAGATACGTGTATCAACAGCCACGGTGTCACATCAGTGGCCTATTGTCTACATTAGCAAGCACGACAATGCACCAGCTCGCTTGTCCCCATTTCGATTTGATTTAATATGCTAATAATTTGATTTAATAGGGGGGGCCATGTCTTGCAATCTCTCTGCATTGAATAGTGGGACTTTCCTACTACGACAAAACATTTCTAAGAAAAAGAAAGGTACAGATGTTTTTCTTCTTTCTTTTTCTTCTTTTTTATGTCTACGATTGTATCTTCGAATTCCGAAACGTTGATTATCTCGCACTTACTTTTTTGAAAGCATTCTACTACAAATACACTGTTTGATATCAGCGCATCTGCCTTTCGAAGCGAAGGATTGCCCTGCATTCGACTGGCTACCTTTCATCTGTAGTTTTCCGTTCTTTATTTACTTTCTCTTTCCTTCTTTTTCACAGGAACGTGGAATACTGTTTCCAAAGGTGAACATAAGTTTCGTTTATTTTTTTTCCTTCTATTTCGTCGCGCATGCTATTCCGAAGAGAATGTCGACTGTTTAAGCCGTTAGAGCCAATCTTTCGTTTGTTTTAGCGGCGCTCGCTTTTACGGCCAGGCGTCAGAGGGACGTAATATGCGGATGACGCTTAGCAAGCGTTGACCCCGGGTAAATAAGTTTCCTAGCACGCACTCTCTTCTTCGGCCTAATATCAAACAACTTTGATAGCGCCAACAAAAAAAAAACAAGAAGAAGAAGAAGAAACTGATCGCACGTACAAAGTACGGTCGCCGCTGCAGTGCGACCGACGCAAATCGTAACGTCGTCATCCAGTACTAACGGCCTTAGAAAATCCCTCCGAGCGTACAACGCGAAGCTAACTCGAAGCTTAATCGCTTTTGCGCGCAAACAAGCCGACGCGCCGGGACAAAAGTGTCGGCGGCGCGTCAATGAGATAAGAGAAGGGAGGGGAACAAAAAAAAACAAAACTTAGTTTTTTTTTTCCTTTTTGTGTATATACGTATGCGAGTCGCAGAAAATTACTAAATAGGCCGAGAAGAAAATGAACGCGAGTAGCGAAGCGTTTCGGATTGTGTTAGGAGGCAAGCAGCATGCGTCCATTCCTATCGCAGAAGCAGCCCTCATGGTATAGGGGAGGCGGGCGGAGGGGAGAGGCGGTTGGGGAGAGGGGGTTGCAAAGCTGAACTTGCTTTCCAATCAGATGCCAGAGGAAGCGGTCGCGCAGAGAATGGAGTTTACAAGATGAGAATGCCGGTCGCTGGCTGTGTCGCTTGACGGAGCTCGCGACTCGCGCCAGAAAAAAATAGGTATACATATATTTGAAAAAAAAAAAATGCACCGCGTTTGGCATTCGGCTCATCCTCGCCGAGGCTTCCGATAGCTTCCGCTTCTGGCTCCGTGCGCCTTCCTTGTTACAGGCGTAGTTTTAAATCTGTCTCCCTCCTTGTTGTTGTGCCTTTTTTTCTTTTGGCGATGTTTTACGGTGGAGCGCATCCTTCCTTGTGGAAGAGGCGTGCGCGAGATTGCACGCGCCGGCACGGTGTTTTCCACAGGGAGGCGGGGAAGCTTTCTTTTCTCTTTTTTTTTTCTTATGAGGGGGGGGGAGGCGTATCCTGTTCTTTTTATCAAGCGGTAGCTGTTAGGCGTGATTACATGCCTTAGTAGCCACCTGTCGCAAATATGGTCATCGTGAAATTTACCTTCGAAAAGGCGACAGTCCTTCACAAGGCCCGCTCTCCCATAAAAATAAGCATCACACTAAACGCGCGACAGACCAGCACACTTTTAGTATATGAAGCGCACATGAACATGTATGATATATCAAACTAGCAGATAAATACAGTATGCTGGATATGAGCACGTATTTGTCGACATGTAGAACAAATATGTTGATGACTTATATATACTTCTTGTAGGTTCGTTCACTCCTCCGTGAACCCGTGAAAGGTTTGCAGTATATAATAAATAAATAAACAACACGAATATGTCCAATATGTCGAATAGTATAATACAGAATACCGTATCAGCTATAAATTCACGGGTAAATATAATTTGAAAGCGAAATACACAAGTTCACTAAAGCCACTTTCGATATTTACGTGAGAAAATAACTCCATGTACAAGGTTGTTACCATTTTATCGGCATTTGCATCACTTCCGAATCTTTCATCATTTATTCTAGGTGCTTATTATTGTTTAGAATATGTTTATCGCCCTTTCCTTTGTCCTTGGAGAAGTCGCCCGAAAAAAGCTTTGCTTGTCGAATGACCTTGCACCGATAGAAGAGAAGTACTGTTAAGTACTTTTTCTTTCGCGTATAAGAATTGTCCAAAACATGGCTGCCGTGTCGTGTTTCCGTCTGCTGCATTCCTTTTCGACGCATACAGCCCGCAAAATTATAGCCTTCGATATCCGTTTCTTGTACTCAGCGGAAGCCGTCTCTGGGGCTTGGATTTGGACACCACCCATTAACTATCAGCAATTCAAACGGAAGGGGTTCAATAATAAGGTCTAGGCACTCTTCATGCGATTGAAATGGATTTGTTTCTGGAGTTTTACTTGCCAGAATCACGATTTGATTATGAGGCACGCCATGGTGGGGAACTCTGGAATTATTTTGACAACCAGGGTAGCTTTAACGGGATCCTAATGCACGGGGCACGGGTGCGTATACATTTCGTCCCCATCGAAAAGCGGTCGCCGCGGCTGGGATTTGATCCCGCGACCTCGTGCTTAGCAGCTAAATGACCGCGTCGGGTTCCACGTGATTCAGCAAGACGTGAAGGCGACCTATGAAACTCATGAATCACAACGATACCGACTACAGTGCAGCCTGCTAGCGATGTACCGTGTGGCCCGGCAGACAGAAACGTTTTCTAGGTTTATTAACACTATTATTTTACCGACTTTATCCTTCGACGTCCGTGAGAACATACAAGAAAATGCAATGAAGCTGCTTGTATTCGCGTCTTTTGCAGCAAGATCGAATCTTCTCAAAAATGTGACAAGCCTTGCTTTTTTCAGACAGCACAATGTGGATGCGCCATTGTGATTGTTGCAAAAAAAAATGGAATCGAAATTAGGCTGTATTCAGGAATATATATTCTGGCACCATTACTATGCGGTCGTTATTATTTCTGCAAATTTGCACTTGATCATGATGCCAGCACTCTCACTTCAGAAAACCCGCCGTGGTTGCTCTGTGGCTATGGTGTTGGGCTGCTGAGCACGAGGTCGCGGGATCGAATCCCGGCCACGGCGGCCGCATTTCGATGGGGGCGAAATGCGAAAACACCCGTGTACTTAGATTTAGGCGCACGTTACAGAACCCCAGGTGGTCGAAATTTCCGGAGCCCTCCACTACGGCGTGCCTCATAATCAGAAAGTGGTTTTGGCACGTAAAACCCATAATTTAATTTTAATTTCTCACTTCAGAAACCTCTCGTACCCGGCCGAAACATGCACTGTGACATTTTCTCGGCAGTTATCGATTCTCCACAACTCGTCGCGAAGAAACCATATAGCTTAATGTAATGAAAATGTGGGAGTTTTTAAGTGCCCAATCAATGAGCTGATTATGCCGTAGCGGGGAACTTCGGATTAATTTTGACCCACCTGGGCTTCTCTCACGAACATGGGGCACGAGTGTTTTTACACTCGTGTCCACCCAGCAGCGCACGTGCATTGATTAGAAATTATCAAAGAATGTGATTGCAGCTGCGAGTGAAATAATGACCACCCACCAAGACAATAAATAAGTTTTTACCTTTGTTCAAAATTATGTGTCACGTCCGTGTCGTGCTAAAGATCTTCGCTGCGATATTTGAAAGCTACTAGATTGAGTCAGCGTCTGTGATCCGGACTGACTGACCGAACGATACCCACAGTAGACTTTCTCTTCTTATTTTAATCTTTCCGTCCCCCTGTCCCTTTCCCCAGTGTAGGGTAGCCAACCGGGCTCAGTCCTGGTTTACCTCCCTACCTTTCCTTTATCATTTGCTCTCTCTCTCTCTTCGCTGGTGAACCACTTTAACAGCGTGGAATGACTCATGATTTTTTTTACAGAAATTAGCGAGAAAATATCCATGTTAGGTTGTTGGAGTTACATGGTAAAAGAAATATTACTGCTGCAGGAGGTCTCAAAATTACATAAAGATTTTACAAGGGGAACCTCCTATGATTGCTTAAATAGGGTAATCATAGAAAGAGAGCAAGCAGTAACAAAAGGGTGAACATGGGAGAAATATAATATAAATAATGTAATTTAGTCAAGCTGGTCATATCTAAGAAAATAATTAAGTACGTACAATAATAGCAATGTTATAATTAATCAAAGCGGAAGCACGAGAACAAGCAGATAAACAACAAATCGTAACATGAGTGTTCAATTTGACATAGCAGACATAACTAATTTTGTTGACTAAAGTATAACCATAATCTACTTATTACCATCCTATTAAAAATGACATACTGACGGTTAATTATAAAATTCGAATAACTCGCTCAATTCTCCAACGATACGTTTCTTGGTGTGCGCTGAAAATATAAATAACATCGTGTGATGATTTTATTTCTAGGGATAATGAATTACATGTTCCTCGGCTCACCTTTCCTTTCTACATCTGTTCGGGCTTTCTTCCTCGCACAAGTATGAACCAATTTGCCAAGTTTTCAGTTCCGATAAAGCGTCACGGCAATATGAGAGCTGCGTACAAGAGAAACAATACATCAACATGCGGAATGACGACACACTGGATACCGAGCCGTGCTGTAGACGTTACTGGGAGCTTGCCTCTGCACCACCAAACCCGATCACCCAGTTTCTTTCAGCGCCTTGGCAATGCAAATTCTAGCGCCGCGCATTGCGGCAGATGCCACGTGCTGTAGTGAAATGCGCTAGGTTGTTCCAACACCTGTCTCGTTCTCTGTCGCCCTGTCTTTCTTTTTTTCCTTTCTCAGGTTTCTTGCGTTATTTATTTGGTTGGCTACTGGTTTGTTTGTTTCTTTCTTTCTTTCTATCTTTCTTTCTTTCTTTCTTTCTTTCTTTCTTTTCGTCTAGTTTTGCCTTTTATTTCGTTTTCTGGTGCTTTCTTCCCGCATTTTCTTGTTCCATTATGCGCTCGTTGAAGCGAAACTCGGTCGTCTCTCTCAGACTTTTTCAGTCGTATTTCACTCCTTTACGCGTTCTGCATGCATACCTTTTCTCATCTTCGCCCGCCTGCTCCGTCTATTCTGCTTCGTCGCGTGAAAACGCGCCATCTGACGCTGAACAACAGAAAGCTGGACGATTTGGTGAAGATTCGGGTTTCAAAAAAAAAAAAAAGATAGGCATAGAAAACAGGGGCGCAAGTCCAACAACAAATGACAACACAAACAGCTTAGCTTCGTGCAGATCTACCTGCCTCTCCGCCTATCTCCTTGATCACTTAGTTGACGGCAGTTATTCGTTAACTAGCGACTTTTCAACGTCGCCTTGCTTTCTCGGATGACGAAGTTGATTGAACGGCTAACTTACACAAATTTGTAGGCCCTAATACATGGGCTCAAACATACAGACATGACTGTCCGTGCTTACTTCTTATTCGGCGTAATGTCCATCCTACAAGCTATCCTTTTATTTTATTACTATGATATTAAACGAGAGTATGGCACCATTATTGGCGCCGTATACTCCATTTCGCAGGGCGAGCAAAAGTAAAAGCACAAGAAAAGACTATAAGCACTGGCGACAGTCAAGTAGCATGAACATTTCGAAAGTTCTCTACAATCTTACCATCCTACTTCTTTACGTGCAGGAAGGCCACACACAATTTTCAATCGTATAATTGCTGCCATGCGAACCTCGTTACCATCGAACTACGTGCCTGCAACAAAACTATCCTCCCCTTGTAGCGCCTGCAAAAACCTGATCTACGCCTCAACATCTCAGGAATGGCGAAGAAAGATAACATGCAATCGTTTGCCCCGAGACAGGTCGCATTATGATTTTACAAGAACTGCACACTGACCGCGTACATGTTTACATAAATGGATCAGTCACACGTACAAGTTCAGATGCCACAGAGGTGATTCCAGCAATATCAGTCAAAATACAGCTAAAAACGTCACATGTGTTATCAACGATATGCGCTAAACTGGTAGCACTCCGTGTGGCTCTTCATTTCATTCAGGAGGGACTAGCATGGTCAATCTTCCGTGATTCAAAGGCAACCCTCTAGAGTTTACTCTCACCACTGCGCCATGGATCACATGAACAGCTCATCGCAGAGCTCAGACATGTCTACCATCGAGCAGTTGACGAAGGAGACGATATTATATATCAGTGGCTGCCCACTCACTGTGGCATACATGGCAATGATCAAGCGGGCGCAGCTGCCCGATCTGTCCGCGACGATGTCAGCCGCCTTCCTCTTTCGAGAGCCGACGCAGCGAAATGCTTGCCGCGGCTCCAGCGTAACCTAACATTGGTTGAACAGAATTCATCCGACTTCACAAGGGCACGCCTCAATACCCTGAACTTACAGTTCAGTATTCCATCGGGCCTTCCACGACGTGACTGCACCCTTCTAGTCCGTCTATGACTTGGAGCAGCACTTCCAAATGCGTACTCCTTTCTGATCGAAATGACCAATAGCCCACTTTGTAACTTCTCCGGGTGCAGCGAAACGGCCGCGCACCTTATTTGCGAGTGACCTACGCTTCAACCCGCAAAAGAGCAGCCCTCTCCGCCACGCTAGGTCAACTGGACAAGCGGCCACTCATGGAAAACAACATTACCGGAAACTAGAGTACACGAACATCAGTGCGAGCCGCTATGAAGGCACTGCTGCGTTATTTAAAAGGCACCGGCCTTTATGACCAGTTGTGACAAGTTGTGACTGTGCACCGTGCGACGTAAAATGCATTAGTGGGACGATGGCACTGTGTAACACTATGTAACGCTTTAGCAGACTGTGTGACAGCATCCAGAGAAACAGTTCCGTGTTGTGTGTGGGTCTTATTCTTTTCTTTTTTTTTTTTTACAGCGAAGCTGTATAGGGCTAGGTTGTGGAAAAAACTGCGTGCGTCTATCGAGCCGTGTAGATCGAGAATGTGTGCCGATTCTGAAGATGGTGCAATACCGACCCGACCTGAGGCGGAGTTGAAACACGGTTTAAGCACTACGCCAACTTGCAAAAATAAGTTTGATATCTTAGGTCCAAGTACCACCCGTGTCAGTTATGAAGCTGATAAGAACATATACTACACTTTAACCCGCGTCGGCCATTTCTACGTAGGCACCGCCCTCTCTTTGTCGGCGTTCCAAGCGACCGCGTATCTCCTTTCCTTTCCTTCCGCTCTCCCGTGGTGGCGGTCCCATAAGCGCTCTGCCCGCCAAGATCGCGAGGTGGAAAGAAATGCGAACCGTGCATGTGGCCCCGATCCCCCAAACTTGGAACGTTTCACCGGAACAATGGCCGACTTTCATGGGGTGTTTGTGGGGAACCAATTTTCTGTGGCCTGTGTTGTGTGTGACCGCTTGTGGTTTTCGAGCGACCTCACAAGCATTATTGCACTGCAGGACGTCGACCAACGCACGATCGATTTGGCTACGGTGAAGCAGTGCTCGCCCTCGGAGTGCGGTGAGGCGCGTGTCCGTTCTACGTGCCGGGATTCGTTAGTAAAAGGTGTCGTGCCGCGTTTTGCAACAATAAATGGGCATGTACTACCCCCGGTGCCTCATAATCTTCTGAGGCTCAACGTCATGGAGGAGCGACTAGTCGCGCCTCGCCTTCCGTTTGCGTTCATACGGCGTTTGACGGACAGCAATGGACAGTTCGCATTGAGGGGCCCACATAAACAGTTTCGCTGGCCATCCGCCTTCACAGAGTGGAACGGCACTGAATTTGTTTTTGTTTTCTTTTCTTTTTGAATCTTTGGTACAGGGTAGCCAACTGGAGACATTCTTGGGTTAACCTCCCGGCTGCCATTTGCCTTTCTCTTTCTCTTTCTATCTCTCTATTTCTCTCTCTCTTTCTAAACAACAGAAAAAAGAAAAAAACACACTTTCCCTCGTTTCCACGCGCTCCCGCCTCACACCCCCTCCCCTTTAGAAGAACCCCACCTATATATACTGTGGCGAGGAAAGCATATGTCGCCTTGAAGAAGACAAGTCCACTTGTCGAAACGTTGGCTCCTGCATTTACCTTGTTCACGTTTTGCTCATCGTCTTGAATTGCCATCTCCCGCATTCCCCGTCTTTTCTCCAGAAAAAAGTAAAAGAACACTAAGAGAGATTCACAGCTCCGTAAGCGAACGAAATTATACAAGACAGTCAGAAAACACGCACATGGCTTCAGTTCACGTCTACACAGCCAGACACATAACAACATATACCGAAGTCAAACATACAACATACTGTACAAGTTGCGTTATTCAAAGAATATGTATAATAGTGGAGTCCGCCCCGATAGTTTAGTAAGAACCTAATATATTTGTTTCTTTCCAAAAGTACTCATTGTTGAAGAAACTACAGCTGACGGGATCGCCGCACTTGAATACGTGCCTTGTTCGCGACGACGTGAACTTTCTCGGATAATGATGAATGCCCCTGCAGTAGGTTAGAAGCAGGCAAGGACGCCCTCACTGCACGGCAATGGAAGGTTCCGTTGAGTACTGTCTCGCTGAGTGCCCACAACATTAGTAGCAGCGAGAGATCTTTCACGGTCATCTGATCACTCCAATGGTACGAGTCCTTTCTCTGTGCGCAAAAGGGCGTTGACCCTGGTCGTGCCAAACAAGCAGAGATTAACCCTGAAGCCTGCACGAGATTTTCTTTTAGACAGTTAATTCGTAAATTGATTGCTGACAGTAGCTACAGCGCATTTTTATTTTCCTCTGTGTTCACATTACCTGCCCTTGCTCCTGTAGTTCTTGTAGTTCTAGAACTGTTTTTTTTTTCCTCTTTGTGATCCACAGACTTTCTTAGTTAGTGGTTTGCCATTTTTTAAAGACTTTGGACAGAGTTTATTATATTCATTTAAAACGAAGTGACATCTCTCAGACCACTTCAGCACCTCCTCCTTCATCATCAAACACTTCCGGTGGCATCTTCAACAGCTTTACGAGTTAAAAGTGAAAAAATTAATAATAATAATAATAATAATAATAATAATAATAATAATAATAATAATAATAATAATAATAATAAAATTAAGTAAAGCAAGAGACGTTGACTGTGTGAGCTGCACAATTCATGTTCACCTCGTTTTTTTTTGTCGTCGGTTTCTGTGATAGTTTTAGGCTTAATGTACGTTAAGCTGCCAACTCGTCCATGTCGTCATTTTGGTTCGTTTCAGAATATCTAAGAGCACCTTCGGCCAGGTAGGGGAGACTGTAGCCGCACTCAACGTCGTTTTACATCGTGTGCGTTCGAAAAACAGTAACACAAATGCTAGCCTCTGTTGCGGAGTGGCGTTGCGGCGGCCACATCGCTATATCAGCTTGCGCGATGAGACAGCTCGCACATCATTGGGTGCGACAACGGCTCGGCGGGTAAAAACTACGCGGGCATAGATCGCCACTGCGCCCAGCGTGCGTAGGGCGAGAGACTACGCGCACACGTAGTCTGCAAATGCAATCTGTTTCCACTCCCAAGGAGCGTCCTGATGACCGCGCTAAATGTAGAACCTCAGGGTTTGCACCTCGAACTACAACGTGTACTTGGCAGGCGAACTACAGTGCCGCCTTTGGGTCCCCGCGCCACGAAGCCACCCCTAACATTCCTGAGAGACACTGGTTTCAGTGTTGTATGTAGTGTTGTATCTGTGCGTCGAGTGTCAGATGTTCTTGAGTGTGTAATGTCATTTGTTATCACATTCTCGCAGATCAACATGCTGGGAATTCTCCCGTTTTCTTTAAAGAGCCTCTCTCTCTCTCTCTCTCTCTCTCTCTCTCTCTCTCTCTCTCTCTCTCCAAACCAGCTCGCCTGAAGATTAGGCCCAGCTGCGAAAATAGCGCGGTTACAATAGCGGAGCATCGTCTCATATTTTTCGAGGTAGAGAAGTGTGAAACAATATTCCGCTTATTAAGTACAGATACGTGACACACTGTTCCGGATAAAAGTGGCTAGTTCGCTGGAACACAGTTTCACGCATTTATTGTTGTGTGTATATAAAAATTGAGGAATTCGATTATACGGAACGCCGTTCCATATATTTCGGAGTTTTACTTGGAACGCCGTTTCATTTAGGTAAGCGAGAAATGTAGGAAAATTTTTGCCATTTATCGCTGAAACCTAAATGGAAAGACATTAAAGCTGCAGTGAACGAAATCTCGTCGATTCAGTGGTGAGCTAAATGGCATCTGAAAGTAACGCAATGATAGGGTTTCGTATACCTTCCGTCGCAAGCATTCCCGTTGGCGGAACCAATGAACGCGCGCCGAAAGAATTTGTGTCCTCGAGAATACCAGTGGTATAATATACCGCTCCTTCATTGGTTTTCAGTGCTCTGTCAGTGCTCCTACTGCTTTAGCCAGTCTTCGCGATGAACTCGAGAGCCTAAATCAAAGTTTTCCTGCGTCAATCATCAAGGTATTATCATCATTTCAAAAATAAAAAAGTGTTATTCAAATCAGTCCTAAGCTCGCCTAATGACAAGATTCCTCGTACCTCGTGCAGCATGTTGAATAGGGAAAGTGAAAACGCAGTTGAGTCCAACGTAGGGCTTCTGCTTCAAACGCGGAGAAATTTTCATTTCTAACAAAGGGAGCAAGAGTGGCCACTAAAGTTACTCGCAGTAATAAGTAAAACAACCGCAACTTTTGCAATGAACGGGCGATGAAATCTCTCGCGAGGTTCCTGTTACCCATTATGGCTTCCCAGCACACGAATTCGTTATTCCTGGGCACACTTTTCCAAAATTTACCCGAAGGAAAAAAAAAACACGACGCTCTAACAAGAAGACCATTAAAAAAAATCCGGGCACAATTTGCTATGCAGACGTAAGAGTGAGAGTGTCACGCACTACAAAAGAGAGAAGTAAGCGTTATGTGCTTTACGCGCATAATTAATCGCCGGGCGCCGTGGCTTAAACAAACGCAAACAAATCAGGCATGGTACGCGGACGGCGATAAGGAAAAGTAATCTCCGCACAGAGGTGAAGGAAGCGGGCGAAAGGAAAAGTGTGGAGGGGGCAAGTGATGTATACATGGGTGAATGGCTTAGCTTTAGCTGTTGGCGCGTTGTCGCATACATGTCCTCTTGCTCCTGGCGTCGACTGCTCGTAGCATAAAGCGCGGGTTCCTCAGTGAAGGAAAAACTGGGACACGGAATAAAAAGCACGTCCTGCGTATGCAAAGAGGTTATAAAAAGAATCTTGAAAGTGGCACTGCTGGCGTTTGCAGAGATGTTTGTCTTTTGTGTGTGTGCATTACTCCGCGCGTGTGTACAGGGGAAGGAAAAGGGGGGATGGGGGGGATTTCATGTTTGCATTTCTCTGGTTTGTGTGTTTCTTTTTCCTTTGTTATTATTTGCATGGCCGGCTCTTCGGTGGTCGAGCTTCCCCGCCTATTTTCATTTGTTTCAGTCAACAAGGTCAAACCACAATTACAGGAAATACGAGCGGAGTCGCATACAAGCATATTCATGCAGGAAACAAAAGAGTACTGCCCCACTGTGAGTTTGCGCAAGGACTGATCCGTATTGTTCTTGTAATATGTGGACTCAATAAAAAATTTATTGGGCAGAAACTTCCTTGTGGATAAGGCAACAATTTCATCGGAAATGTGAACTTGTCGGAAGGGAGTAATGTTTGCCAAGTTGTTCAACTCTTTGCATGAAATCTCCAACAATAAGGACACGTGTCCAGCGGGACTCTAGTTTATGCTGCACACTAAGTCACGAGGTTACCTGTGTGGATGTAGAGCAGTGGCAATAAGGTCACGCTCTCGCACCCGTGACAGCGCGTGAGACTGTGCTCAAGAATATGCTCGGAACTGTGCTCTGTCCTGTGCTCGGAACGGCGTTCGAGACCGAGTAGACGACACCGCAGTTGCACAATGTACTCGAAAGGTCACGTTCCTGACTTGCTGAGGTCAGTTGTAGCTTCCATTACATGAAACAATGTTCCCATGGTAAGATGGCTTCTCCGGCTTTACTTTCATAACGTCATCTCCACTTCCGCCGCCTTTTCGTAACTTTCTTTGTGCTGGTATTACTGCCTCTGCTTCTGCTTCTTTTCTGCGCAAACCTCTCCCTAACTCCCCTCGGACTCCAGCAGAAGGAAAAACGGCGGAAATTAATGTTAATGCGAGACGCAGCATTCATGGCCGCGCTGTCGTCGCCGCCTCCGCCTTCGTCCGTTTACTCGGTGTGTACTCGTCGACGGGCTCAGCCATTCGTTGGCATTGTGCCTGTTTCTTTTCTTTTTAATCTCTCTCTTTATATCTCTCTAGAGTTCTCCCTTTTTTATCTTCGCTTTCTTCCTCTGTATCATCCTCATTTCCTCCTTGTTGAAAGACGTGGTGTTCCATTGTTCGGCCTTCCGAGGACTGGCCTCATTTCGTCCCCCTAATTTCATTCATCCTGGTTGGATGGTTTCTTTTTTTCGCCCGCATTAGTCGCATCGTCGTCGCAATTTTTTCTTCCTGCTAAATTATCTTACGACGCAAAAATTCCTTTTCGTCGCGAAGTCCTTTACAATGTGTAACGCACGCGTTTTTGGCATCTATACGTACAGCCTTCGTCAAAAGAAACAAAGCCACCACCAAGAGCGCGATGTCGCTGGGCTGGCCTCCCTCTGTGTGGACAGTGCTCGCCATTTTTCAGCAGCATGAACTACTGCCTGCTGATAAGCGTAGCAGAACTTGTTTACGTAACGTTCGTAGGAAAACATTTCACCACGGCGAAGAAGCACCGCAAACAGAAGGCAAAAGCCAGCTCTGTTTTCTGTGTCCTTAAAATGCTGTTCCGTCAGTGCATTGCTTCATGACCCTGCTAAGTGAGCATCTAGCTATTTTTCTACATCTATATTGTGATCATCATGAATACTACCACCACTACTTAGGTTAAATTTTTTTTGCATCCAGTGGCGTCTTAGCAATATCTTCACGTTCCATGAATGCTTAACTGGATTGACAAAATCGAGTTAGTATGTCTCCACTCCTTTCGTATATTTGCAAGTTTGGAACCGCAATAATAAAAGAAACTAGGGCATTTTCCTATCTTTCCTTTCTTTCCGGTGTCTTACCTGTCTGGTCTATTTTTTTTTTCACACTTCTGCGCTCTCCCTTTGCAAAGTGTTGAATCAACTAGCCCAACAACTACCTATTCTGAAGCAATATTAATGTTGTTGTTTTTTCTGCGCTTTGTGTTTAGAAGTCTGTTTAATACATTGTGTTTTCTTCTACCTTTGTCTCAACAGTTTTGCTCATATGCACTCCTTTTCCTGCTAGAGCGATATCCAAAGAAAACAGTTCATAAAAAAAGAAACGAAAATGATAGAGGAATGAGCCGTTATAAAATTCCACTTCGCAGACAAACGTGGTGTTCTAATGCCCTGTTGTAACTAGTCGGTGCAGGAAAAACGATGTTATTAAACGCAGACGGCCTCCTACAGCAATCGCTCGACACATTAGAGGTAAATTTTCAGGTTAATAACAGATCAAATTCTAGTGACAGTAGAAAGTCAGATTTTCATTTTTTGTTCTCAAGTGAGATGGATGGATGCATGGATGAATGGAAAACTTTATTAAGGTTTTTCCTGTGTCCTTAAAATGATGTTCCTTCATGTTATTGTTTCATGACCATGCTCTGAAAAAAATCCAAGTCGGTGAATTTTAAGAAAATTAAGACCAAGTTTGCACCTCTGAAACTGCACCACAAAGGCAAGGCATATCGGGGTCTGGGTAATTTGTAATTATAGCGCAATTAAAACGTACGAGTTGGGTACTTGCCCGAAATTAATAGCTATTGTTTGCGGGATTCTTGCTAAAGGCATAATCACAAAATAGCGGTATGTTTTAGATGCACGCATCATTTGCAAATTTTGTCTGTTTTATGTGCTCCATAATTTGTGGATAAAAATATTTAACATGTATCTTCTTTTTTTTTTCGAAGTTACAGTTGTAAGAGTCGTAACTACGTTTTTTTTTTTAATTTTGCAGCCTTCTTTTTTTTTCCGCAGCCAAAATTAAAGAAATACATAAGGACATTCCTGTGTTATTCATGCTAGTCATATTCTTTCTCGCGCAATAGGTTTCACTCAAATCATTTGAGTATTTACCTACTGAAAGTTTCTGCACCTTAGAATTCTGCGTTGGAATCAGTGGCGTCCGAACCGTCTGAACCAAAGGTCTAAAGACTTTACGCAACATTTCTAAAATATCAAGCAAATTTTGTCCCGCAACAATTACAAGTAAGAAAAAGAAAGGCAGCATACTGCAGCTTACTCGACGCCATACAGATACAATGTCTAGAAGGAAGAGACTAAGTAATACTATCCAGCGGACGAGACCGGCCCGAAGCACAGCAGTCTTTTCGCCTCAACTCTACAGTGGTCTCATTACTAATGCCTCTCCCACTGTACTAACACAACCGAAAGAATAGAGCAGCACATACACGATTCGCTTGGTGACCAGGAATGAGCTCCCCCTTTTAGTTCGGACGACGGAACTGCGGGCCAGTTCTTCTTGCGGGGTTTATTTTCTATCTCGAAGACAACGCGAGATCAAGGGCAAAGCCAGAGGCAGTCGCACTAAGGCCGCCAACGTAGTGGGAACAGAAGAGCCGAAGAGAGAACAACGACGCGATGTAAGTAAAGAAAGACAGTTACTTGAAAAGCCTTTGTGAACAAACAAAAAGGCTCAGATCACACTCTTGGATGTTCCGTTGTAAGGGACAAAAGAAGAAAAGAGGTGAGGGGGAAAGAGAGAGAAGCAAGGAAGAGAGGCCCCATCGAGCGATGAGAGGCTATTACGTTTTGAACGCTTTGTTGCGAGGCCACGTCTCCTTATATATCAACGTCGTGGTGGGCCCTTCGCTATATAAGGCGAAGGACCGAGCGTATATCTGCCAACTTGAGGCTTCTCACCACAGATTTTTTTACTTGATGGTTTGTGGCGTGTGTGCGCGCTCGCCAGTAATGTGCGGCCTCCGAGACTCGTGGATGATATTAGGATCTTAAGCTCAAGGTGTGTTAAGGCGTGCTGAAGGTTCTTAAAATTTCTCATCTATTCGATTTACACCGAAGCTGCATTTTACATCAGTTGGAAAACGTTATTCTCCAAAAAAAAAAGAAAACAATAAGCTTTACATGAAAGCTGGCCAAAGAAGTAACCTGGTATAAATATTTTATGTTGTCATGGGTCAGGTCCAGCGGGCCCACGACGTGGCAGAGAGGCTAGGTCTTTCTGTCCCGATGTGGGAGCGGCCCACTCAATGCTAGTGCACCTTCCGATGGACCTTAATGAAGTTTTTCCGCCCGTCCATCTGTAAGTACATTTTGTCAAATTTTTCTACCATATGAAGCGAAATCATAACGCCGAAGAATGCGTAGGGAAAATTGAAGTGCCTTCTTAATTCAAATATAGTAGTAATAAAGATTTTTGTTAATGCGATTAGGTTGATATTTCTAGTAACCAAAAGTAAATAAAAGCGATAGAAAAGACAAATTTCTGCCCTTGTTTATTGGGTCATCACCGGCATTAAGTTGTGTGCCACTATCGCTTTGTATTTATTAATAATATGAAGTTTATCACATTTCCATTGTCTACCTTAGTATAATCTACATATCAATTAAGATATACCTACTTCATTTTCCCTGTGCTTTCGCTGGTATCACTGTTTGGTGACTTCATATAGTCGTTAAATAGTGCTAAAAACTGAGCAGTTCGGTGCCCTCAATTCTTCTCATTCAAGTTTTTGTATCATCATCATCATCAGCCTGGTTACGCCCACTGCAGGGCAAATGCCTCTCCCATATTTCTCCAACTACCCCGGTCATGTACTAATTGTGGCCATGTCGTCCCTGAAAACTTCTTAATCTCATCCGCCCACCTAACCTTCTGCCGCCCCCTGCTACGCTTCCCTTCCCTTGGAATCCAGTCTATAACCCTTAATGACCATCAGTTATCGTCCCTCCTCATTACATGCCCTGCCCATGCCGATTTCTTTTTCTTAATTTCAACTAAGATGTCATTAACTCGCGTTTGTTCCCTCACCCAATCTGCTCTTTTCTTATCCCTTAACGTTACACCTATCATTCTTCTTTCCATAGCTCGTTGCGTCGTCCTCAATTTAAGTAGAACCCTTTTCGTAAGCCTCCAGGTTTCTGCCTCGTAGGTGAGTACTGGTAAGACGCAGCTGGTTATATACTTTTCTCTTGAGGGATAATGGCAACCTGCTGTTCATGATCTGAGAAGGCCTGCCAAACGCACCCCAGCCCATTCTTATTCTTCTGATTATTTCAGTCTCATGATCCGGATCCGCAGTCACTACCTGTCCTAAGCAGATGTATTCCCTTACCACTTCCAGTGCCTCGCTACCTATCGTAAACTGCTGTTCTCTTCCGAGACTGTTAAACATTACTTTAGTTTTCTGCAGATTAATTTTTAGACCCACCCTTCCGCGTTGCCTCTCCAAGTCCGTGAGCATGCATTGCAGTTGGTCCCCTGAGTTACTAAGCAATGCAATATCATCAGCGAATCGCAAGTTACGAGGGTATTCTCCATTAACTCTTATCCCCAATCCTTCCCAATCGAGGTCTCTGAATACCTCCTGTAAACACGCTGTGAATAGCATTGGAGAGATAGTATCTCCCTGCCTGACGCCTTCCTGTATTTTTAATTATTATGTAATTAATTATGCAATTTTTAATTATGCAATTCTTAATTTGTATGTATACTTTATGAAATAAAGCATTAGAATATGATGTAATGGGACAGTTGGTTGGAGCGTGAGTCATCCGAAGAGAAACCAATGATTTGAAAACCATTCCGCCGCTTACTTTCGCTCTCATCAATTTATTCTCGTCGTAACCACACGGATGTGATCATTACCGGACAGTAAGTATAGCGACATCTAGTACATGCGAGAATGTCTCAAATACAACTGTAATGCCCCTGATCCAGACATCACAGTTATTTTTTATACTGTATGGAATAGGAGTAATGAAAATCATTTTGGGAGCTCCTGCCAGTAGAACATTCACATGGCTGAGGATACACATAAGTGCAATAACCTTATATTATCAAAGGAAACGAAAAGGCGCTAACTACAGCAAGTATACCCGTGGTTAGTAAAGAAAGTAAAACGATGCAAACAAGAAAGAGCGGGGTTTTACGTGCCAAAATCATTTTCTGATTATGAGGCACGCCGTAGTGGCTGACTCCGGAAATTTGGACCCCGTGAGGTTCTTTAACGTGCACCCAAATCTAAGTACACGGGTGTTTTAGCATTACGTTCCCATCGATATGTGACCGCCGTGGCCGGGATTCAATCCCGCGACATCGTGCTTAGCAGCCCAACACCAAAGCCACTAAGCAACCACGGTGGGTGATCCAAACAAGAATCCAAACAAAAAAATAACTACTGGGTATTGCCAACCCATTAAGAACTTAAACTACTTCTGTGAGCATGCTCCATATGCTTAATTTAATGCCCTTATGATTTGTTTATTTCTCCAGCTTACATTGCCGTTGTTTCCCTTTCTTTTTGTGATTATTATTCAGTTTCCTTTTCCCCAGTTTCAACGCTTTACGCGAAGAAATGATCGACTGCATCCCGTTATACAAATAACGTTACGTGCGCATTCCGCCAATGAAAAAAGCAAGGAAACGCAGTTATTTACACGGGCGCTGACGATAACGAACTCCGCTGAAAGACCTCGCTGATAAGTCAGGGTAAAAAGGCAACTTTACGACGCCGATGGCGAGGAAATAACTTCGCATGAAATGGAAGGTACTGAGAAATATTCTAAAGAACATGGGAGTTGGGGGGGGGGGGGGGGTACAAAAATGCGGTCAGTTGAAACAGGGCCTCTTTCGACGACCGGCAAGGTTACTGAACGCCAGCATTTGAAGTCCGGCTGACGCTAAGTAGCACTTTGCAAGTCTGTTCGACTTTAATGGACAGCTCCCACCTTCACTTCCTTTCCAAGGTTTTTATACGGCTCACAGCGCTGGCTCATTGTCGGCAATGGGCAAGGTCGGCTCTGCAGTTGCTTTTTGTCTTTTTTTAATGGGTAACGCTACGTTTATTGAAGCGTGCTCCTGTTCTATGCCATTCTGTGAATCGGGCGTCAGCGTGAGCGCAGAAGCTTCGATGCTGAAAGCCAAAATAAACATGGTACTTTATAGCATGTCTGAAAAACTAGAAAGTGGACGACGAGCTCAAATAAAGCAACCGAGCGCTGAAACTAATTTGAGCGCTGGAAGTGGCCATTTGGGACAAAAAGAAAAAAAAAGCAAGAATTTGGTTTAGCGACTACTGCGGCCGATCTTCCACGCTGACGAAGTGTTCTGAAATGTTACGAAATTTTAATGCTTGTGTGAGCTAAAGAGAAACATTTAACTGGTTTAGGCAGGTTGAGTGTACGTCTAGTCAGGGAATCAGGCTTAGAGGTTCAAAGTATATGAATCCTACTGCGCCGTTTCATTTTTGTGAGGGCTAATTAGGGGCTCTTTGTTCGTTGAATTTTATTCTAAATAGGAAAAATAAATCTGCTTGATAGACATGAAAAAATAAATATGCGATCCAAGGCACATGTTTAGAATCTATGGGAAGTGAAGCTTTTGCAAAGCGGTTAATTAAATGCCATCCTCTGCACCGCTTTTTTGCAGCATAACGATGACGTGGCTGCCTGACAAGACTACAAGACGCAGGGACCTCCACCACGGGACCCACGCAACCACAGATTGCACTGCTCCCGAGATCCGCCCAGTTTATTTTTGCGTGGACTCCGGGATTGGCCCACTTTACTCGTAGAGAAACCGACTGAGCAAACGCTCAAACCGCCGAGCGAGGATGTATAGAAAACTTCGCTTTGAATACAAATGTATGATCTTGAAGACAAATATTTGCTGCAGTAAGGATACTCTTTTACCGCTTGTTCTTCAATTGCGTAATTTCGTAGAGAACAGAGCCGTCGATCACTATATATGTAGAAGCAGAGCAGATGGCTATGCCGGGTGTTTCTGCGAAGGCTTTCAGTAATCTTTACAAATCATCCGTGACTAATAGCTCAATCGAGCGAAATTCTTGACCTGAAATACTCAAATATGCGGGCATTATTTGGACGAAAAAATTGCCATGCATAATCGGCTAATTACTGAAAATTCAAAAATCAAATTTGTATCCAATTACTTTTTGACACATGCTTCAATTTACAAATTGCAGCCGGGGATTTCGCAAGGCCAGATAGATCCAATTGAAACAAATTGTGAGCATGAGCCAGTTTCGAGATATCAATTCCCGAATTTTGCAATGAACTACATTGGGGGCCCAGTTACCTTTGTGCTTCAGTGCATAAACGGTGCTTTGTTAAATAAAAGGCAAGTGAAACCGCAGTGCATATTTACAGCAAGTTTGATGGTTCATACCTCTAAAATAATGGCACCCACTGAATTCTTTTCAAGTGCGTACGCCTCGCAGTCACACGACCTACAATCGGTAAATTGCAATATGTGACGTAAGCCAATTAGTTAAAAACGCAATTAGTAAATTTTTTGCAAATAGTAGATTACGCATCTCAATTTCTCTAGCAAGTTAGTGTTCGCCTTTTCGAGTAGACCAGCTCAAGGACTAGAATTGTACTATCTACCAAAGGCGATTAAGGGTCTTCTCAGAAAGACCTGGTATATAAGCTGATTCGTTACGAGTGTGCTGTTCTGTCTGGAAGCTATTCGGCAGTACAGCAGCAACCACGGTCAGCAAAGCAAAGAAAGCTCCGCTTTGAAACAAAAATAGAAGCAAATAGTGGGAGTACGACATTTTTAACTTCCTCACGAGGCTGAACGAGGAAAGAAGGTGGAGTGTTGTTTGCAAACTATGCTTGCAGTCCTTTAGCAAGAATTGCAAGCCAACTTTTTTTTTTCTTCTTTAAGTCGACACACGACCTGCGGGGCAGATCACAGCAGCCTAGCGTAACGTATTTCGCACTCATTGTTGGCACCGCAAGCTGTTTTTTCTTCTTGCCTTTTTCTTTTCTGGCTTGCGGCGCCTGTGCTCATGATGAGACTGATCTTCTTTGTATTACAGAAGAGCGAAAAAACCATATAAACTAATTTAATACACCTCTATTATTTGATTAGTGATACGAATTCGCGTATAGTATTTAGGAGAAATTATCTCAAAAAGTGCCCTATACTGCTGAACTCAAATGCTTCTAGGTGTTCTAATTCTAGATTTTTTGCTTTTTTTCTCCGGAAGTTATATGTGCACTTCGGGGTTGGAAGATTGCGTTCTCCCTTGTTCTTATAAAAGTAAAACGTTGTGCACATCATCCTGTAAAGCATTCTTTGCCATTGATATTATTATTGAACGGTGAAGGTAGCTCTACACGGGCGGCTAGCCACATCATTCTGTAAAGCGTTCTTCACCATGGACATTATCATTCAAAGGTGAAGGTAGCTTTATGCGGGGCATCTGGCCACGTTATTTTGTAAAGCGTTCTTCGCCATTAATATTATTATAGGACGGTGAAGGTAGCTTTACACAAGGTGGTTTGGCACATCATTTTGTAAAACGTTCTTCGCCGTTGACATTAGTATTGAACGGTGAAAGTAACTTCACATGAGGCGGCTGGCTAATTACTTACTTTAGAGCCGAGATTCAGTCAAGATTATTTGAACGTCATTCTCAGTAGCGCCAAACAGTAACGTTTATTTTCATGGCGCCGATGAGAATCTCATGTAAGAGCTTGAAAAGCATGTACCCATTACAAGAAATCAAAAACGGCACTACATAGACTCAAAATTATAAATTTTTGATGCTTGGTTATAGAGTTCCACCCACCACGGAACATACTAATGTATTGTTCCTACCCACTGAGCGCTATCACTTTCGTGAACAATATGAAGGGTAGTTTAATGTTATTGCTATTGTTATCTATTGCTAGGCCAGAAAAAAAAACATTGTTACGTCGGCGCTTGTAGGGCTTGTAAAGGATTACTATTAATGGTTACCAATACCGTGATTACGATGTGCTACAGCAAATATTGTAGATGTATTTAGGTATATATAACGTCATTTTATTTATTGGCCCTTTTCACAAATTCCGTGGCATAAATTCCAGCATACTTCACTCGCTACCACACAACCTCTGGTGTCGTTTCATAGTTAGGACATCTCCTATATCTTACCACCGACGGCAGATTAGATAAACTACGCTTGACAAGTTGCACACTATGTTAAGAACTATTTTTTTAGTATTTCTTTCTTGTCCTAATGAAAGGTTTCCAGTATAGGGAAGATTTTGAGCTAGAACGCAGCATAATCACAGAAGGAATGAAATTTCTACAGCAAGATGTTTTCAGCAAGTTAAAGGAACCGAAGCGAAGTGCGTTTCAAGAGAAACGAAGCTTACGAGCAGTCTTGAGAAACGAGTGAATTCACAAGACCACCTTCGCAGCGAGGTCGCCCCCATGGGAGTCAACACTGCTCCATCTTCCTTCTACTTCTGGCTGTTTATATCTCACCGTCGGCGTCTGCCCGTCGAATCCATTAGATGAGGCCAAAGCGAGCTCTTATCGGAAGCCTTGAAGTGTGGAGGCGCCTTCCTCCACCAAAATACACGACGACGGCCTTCGCACGTGGCCGACAGACAAAGCGCCAATGTAACCATCATAAAAGACATCGCTACAGAATTACGCAGGACACTTGTTGTCAAGCGTTAAATTTCAGCGGAGATCGAAAGAAGACAAAATGAAACGAAACAAAGGTAAGCGAAAAATATAAAAGTTGTCGGGCCTTCGAACTTGCAAGAACCGTACAACAAACGCATATTCATCGCAACAAGCACTTTTTCTGCAAATATACACGACATTGAACGAAGATAAGGACCTTCTTTACGCCCGTTTTCACACGTCACGGAAGGCAAGATATCGTTGAAATCGTAACGCGTGGCGTAGGTCGAGAAACCGGTCCGGAGTGTAAAGCTTATCGCCCAGTACCAAGGCGTTCATCACGACACACTTTTGGCAACGCTGAATCTGTCAAAAGTGGGAATGACACTTCGGCTGATAAGTAGTAGTCATACCTTCGGAAAGTAATGCCTTCACAAAAATACCTCCTAGTCTAAAGTTCGAAATTTGCTCAAACAGAACCTTTCTTGAACGAATCCAGGATCATAAACTCCCTTGCCTTCCCTTGATGTGGGCCTTATTTCTCCTTCCTTTCTCTTTCATTTGTCTTTTCAGCCTTCCTTACCACGCAATAGGCAAGGCCAAGATGGAAGCCACAGCACAGAGAGAGAATCTTGTACTATCTAGGCAGAAAGCTGGGCTAGTTGGTGTGTCATCATTAATCAAAAGACTAGTTTTAATCTAGTTAGTTTTAATAGTTAGTTTTATCTAGACTAGTTTAATCTAAAACTAGTTTTAACCCTGTGTGCGCATGCACCACCGAAATGTATATATGTACCTTCTCTCGCAGTAAAACCTCAGTTGATGTTTAGCGTTCGTCCTGTCATCTTCTCTGTCTGTGTCCCTGTTATATGCGCTAGTCTTTTGATTAATGACTTCTACTATCTCCTGGGGTATTTATTGAAGACGTCCTTTTCCTTGAAAGTTCATCCAACTCTTCGTTCTCGCCCCTCACAACCAAGTGGGAAAATCGTACCGGTTTATTAAAAATAGAACATTTGCAAAAATGGCAATCTTACTATGCCTTATTATGCTTACTATATGAGCATAACTCTACAGATTCGGACATTGCAATAGTGGACATAACAACCAATTACGTGTCTTGGAAACTCCAAAAGACACGGCTGGAAAATTGCTGAACTTACCCAGATACGACACGACGATATATAGATGCGGTGGGCTACAATATTTGGGGGATTGAAGTCGAGAGTATGACGGAAGCCCGTCTGGTCGGGAGGACGCATACTTAAAAAGAAAAGGTCCGGATACCAATCAAAATGGTTTAAAATAGTTATTTACGTTTCGGCTCCCCCACGGGAGCCTTTTTCAGAATGAGAAAAGCGGCAGAGCTGGCACCCCATTTTATGTGCGGCTCAAAACATGACTAAGGCATCTGGCATACATGCGTGGCAGATTGCCTTCGCTGCGATGAGTGTGCACCGTGGTTTGGAAGGTTAGGGACTCAAGATAAATACGAGAAGAATGATTTCGTTCCTTCGCAATTGCGCGAGATTTCTCCCAGTTAATCGTATGTGACGTGGTTGCGCAGTGTTCGGCCAAGGCATTAGATGCAACGTGTCGTTTCTGTACGTCATTCCTATGCGGCGTAAGTCTTGTTTCGAGGTTGCCGGTTTCTCCGACGTAGACATACCGACAGTCCTCACACGGAATGACATACACCACGCCTGGGAACTTGTCCTTTTCTAAAGGGTCTTTCACATGCACGAGCTCGCGTCTAAGTTTGCGGGAGGGCACGTAGGCGGCCTGCACGTCATATGACCGCAGGATGCTTACAAGAGTCTCGCTTATGCCGGGGACGTGCGGAATCGAAGCCCGTTTTTTGGGGTGTCCAGGTTGGGTAGGTACTGCGCGAGCCAGCTGGCACCCTACTGAGTCAATTAAGTACTCAGGGTATCCACAAGCCGTCAATTCCCGCCGCACAAGTGCATTATGCGCCATGCGGTCTTCCGCTGTTGCGCACAGGTTTTTCGCCTGGCGAAGAAGAAAGCCGACAACAGACCTCTTTTGCGAAGCAGGGTGCGCCGATGGGTAGTTTAGGTAGCGACCAGTGTGAGTTTGCTTCCTAAGCACCTTGAATAACAGGTTTGGCCCTTCTCGCTGCACAAGGGTGTCCAAGAACGGCAATTGGCCTTCAGATTCAACTTGAACGGTGAACTTGGTTGCTACTTGCATGCTGTTTAGGTGAGCCGTGAAGAGCTCAAGGTTTTTTCTTTGCAAAATACTGAAACACTTGTCGAGATATCTGAAGAAGACTTGAGGTGCCGGTTTAAACTAGGACAACGCTTGAACTTCGATAGCCTCCATTGTTAAGTTAATACTGTGACCGAAATCGACGCCCCCATTGCCGCTCCGTGGACTTGCCGATCAAATTTGGGGGACTACAACTACTATAGTTTGAGGACCACAACCCGTCTCTACCGAAAGAAGCTAGTCAGAACACCGTCAACACATTGAAATTTGTTAATTTTTAAAAATCCTTTCTTTCTTCCCCGTCCATATTACTGTGGAAGCACAGACGAATGCGCAAGGAGTCTTCTCACTTGCTATTAGGCCCTGCGAAAGGTGCAATGAATTCAAAGAATAACTTAGTGAAGAACGATTGTCAAGCTTCGCATTGAAGTTGGCACTGTGCGCAAACTACACTCTAAGCAAACTTCCCCACCGTACGCTAAGTGTGGGAGGAAGCCTTGTAAAAAAAATGGGAAGGAGATGCTGTTGCGACAACATCGCAGTATTAGGGTTGAAGCAGTGCGAAAGGAATGTTCGGAGGGCGCTATGCTGTAATGAAAACGAAGGGCTTGCCCACTGTGGTGATGCTAAGCATCAATGTCCTGCAACGTACGTCATGGTTTACGTTTCTTGGTCTCTTTTTATTTTATTTTCTCATCCCTTTCATTGCAGTTATAGCGTCTTTGAATTCTAACAGAACAAGAAAAGGTGTGTTCAACACGACACCCTCTAAGGACAGCAAGGCTTAGAGCTCCTTGCCTGCTTATGTGTTATGCTAGTACTAATGATGCTGAGCAGAGGAAGAAATCAGTTTATTCAAAAAAGCGCGAAAGGTACTGCTGATGTTCAGTGTACCTTAATCACGTTCTTAACGCAGTCGGCTACAGCCTCGACAACACATTGGCTTAAGTGTACCTCACAAAGATCCAGGATTAAAAGCCATAAATTTGTTCCACCCGCACGCGCGCTAAATACGACAGCAGTGTGGCGGTTTATGGCGACGGCTACATTGTGGATAGGGGTCACCAGCCGGGGTGCTGCTTTGGTGTGCATTGGTGTGCTTTGTAACCCTTTCGCCACGCTGAAACAAGTTGGTGTCCCACCTGGTCAGCCAAAGTTGTGAATCAACTTTTGTTGCTTCTTGTTCCCTATGTGGAAACTTTTCGCAAGTTATGTCGCTGGTCACTGTGATAGACTTAACGAGAGCCAACTTGCAGGTTATTGGCTCTCGTGAATGTACTGACTGATATACGCTACTGGGAGTGACAATAAAGGGCTTTGAGAAGAGCACGGAGACAAAGCGCCTTGTGCGCTTGAATTACTGCAGCTTAATTGTGGAGCCAGTAACTCGTTTCAGACCCCATGTGGAACCAGCCCAACAATAGCTTTTGTGCTTCCCATGATCGTCTAACGGCGATACGTGGCAATTCTCTCTGCATACAATCGCCACTAGAGCGTGCGTGCGTGCGTGCGTGCGTGCGTGCGTGCGTGCGTGCGTGCGTGCGTGCGTGCGTGCGTGCATGCGTTAGAGCTAAGATGCAGCGACTTTTTGCAAAGCGACAGACTCAAGCATGTCTGCACTGACTGTAATTCAGCTAACACATGTGACAATGAGTATTTGAATCTAGAAAACCCGAGCAAGTCCGAGTGGGTGTGAGCCATGAAGCATCCATTGATTGATTGATTGATTGATTGATTGATTGATTGATTGATTGATTGATTGATTGATTGATTGATTGATTGATTGATTGATTGATTGATTGATTGATTGATTGATTGAACACATTTATTCCTTATTTGCAACTCATGAGGTAAATTTTTTTGAGAATCTGAGTTATGCTTGCTTTATCCAGATGTGTTGTTTCGTACACGGTAGGAGAAACCAAGTCAAGACGCTAAGCACTCCGGCATGACGACTCGTGATTTGTTCTGACGCTGTGCAAATTTACAAGGTTTATTCCAGCGTTCCATAGCTCTACAGTGCACAAGTTTCATCGCTTCTTTAAGTGAACCAGGCTGCCCGAGGTCCAATCATCAACGAGTAGCGCTTCGTAAGGGACTCGAATACAGTGAGCTTCGTATACGGCCAAACCAATCTCCTGAAACAATTTCGTAAGTGGCTTCGAAGCCTTCCATCGTCACGGAAAATAATGTGACTCTCTGCGGCGCCGAACTCGAAACCGCATTCATCGCTCACGCTAACGAGTTATTTGCCATGCGGGCATCACGCGTCACAAGGCATTTCTTTGCCTCCTCCTACCTTAGTGTATTGCGAGTCTGTACAGATGAATACAGCGGAACAACCCAACAGATTTTGAGTGCACTCATAAATGTGTGCATACATACGCTTATCAAGAATCTGGAAATGACGTCGTCGGCCGCTGAAACTTGCCGATTGAAGTTAGAGGAAAGGAAGCGATGTGGCAGCAGGCACTCTTTAAAGCTGGGCGAAGTACAGGCCGAGAGAATTCATTTCTGCAACATCTGTTCGCGCCGCCACGGATTCGTATTTTTTGGGCAGGAGTGACACTTGGTGGCTAATTTCGACTTCTTGATAGACGGATTGCGGAGCAAGACGGGATGCCATCGTCGAAAGAAATGTATGAATTCCTTTGCTCAACAGCTTAGCACAGAACAGAGAGAAGGGCGGACTATACTCCGTTTCATACATCAGGTGCAACGCTGTGGATGCTAGAGATACTTCTTGCTGTGGCTACGTTCGCACTTAGAAACAGTTTGGTGTCTTTTGGCCAATTTTGTGAAAATGTTGTATTATAAGGTCAGTTCTGAGTGAAAACAAGAATTTACCCTTAGAAGAAGACAAACCATGCGCTCATTCGGCTGCTAACACATTGTTTTATATCAATTTGCCTTTCGTTGCTTTTTATTTGCATCCAGTCGCGGCAGCCTCAAGTGCATGCTCGCGCGAGCAAACGCCGCTGGCGCCCAGCGAAGCATAGACGGAACGCGCGGAGTGATAAAATTTGGAGACCGCACTACTTGCGTAGCTTCCACAGCGTTGCACAGATGTATAAAACGGAGTATAGAATAAGGAAAGTACAAAACAAACATTTTTCTCACGTCCAAAGCGCAAGAAACACTAAAAGGGAAGGAAAGTAGGACATCACTTACATTCAACAGTATGCTGTCAAATGCGAGTAAACAAGAGGATTCGAGCAGAGGGTACTGTATCTCACACGCCACACTGCAGGCGTGAACATGTAGCTGGCAGCTCCGGTACAAGCAGCCCCTAATCTCGCCTCTCCGTAAACGACGCCACATTGTGCCTGAGTATTACATCGAAGCATAGAAAGTGCATTGGGCTCATTGAAACAAACCTACGAATACGTGAAACAGCTCGAGAAGAAAGTATGCGATTTATATCATGCGCACGAATTGAGCAACGCGGTACTAGTTCAGCTTTCCAAATATCCGTCTACTGAGAGCTCAAGTCAATGTGGATGTCAGAAGAAATGAAGTGAAATATTGAGTATTTTTCGTTTCGCTACTTTCATTAGTGCGCAGTTGCTTTCTCCGTGTTTTGTTCGCTCTTTCTTTCTTCCTGTCTTTCTTCCTTTCTTTCTTTCTTTCTTTTTTTTTTTTGGTATGACACATAGTACTAGACAATATCAGCATATGCGTGTGATCAAAATTGAAATGCGCGATTTCGATTTACTTTTTAACGACTTCAGAAAGGTTTTAACGGTATTGCTAGTGAGCCCTTTGCACTAACGTGACAGCCGGTTTAAAAAAAGAACAACTGCGACATATAAAATCACAAATGGTTACTTACGCGATATCAGTCGTAAGCCCTGTTTACTAAACCATATCTTAATATTTGAAGGATAAACCACCAAGAAAACGAAACAACCGCAGCAGCGAGGCTTTTAACTATATCTTCTAGTGTGCAGAGTTTTATATTATCATCATCATTGCATTCATGTCCATTGAGGGATGAAGGCCTCTCCCATCGATCACCAATCTCTGCCCCAGTTTACATATAAAGAAAAAGTAAATGATTCATGGCACAAAAGGTTTTCCGCTCCGGCAGGCTTTATTCAGGGAGAGATGGCAACATACTCTGTTTGCAAACGGTTTACTGAACGCAGATGTTCATTGTTTGTTCTGGACCGAAAATTCTCGCATCCGTGCTCCTAATGTCTACCGGCAGGCTTTATTGTGAAAGAAGGCGATTTATTTCACAATGCCACAACATTCTGCCCCAATATTTTCCCAGAGCAACAAATACGTTAACGTACGCCGAAATTCCAGGCCATCAGGCTGGCTTTTTGGAACGAATTAACACCAAACAAACGGGGATTTATTGACAAAAGCTCACCAGTCTTCTCCATCATTCCTCGCTCGATCCTAAGAAGTTATGCAGAGCGTTCCCGAAAGTAAGAGACAGATGCAGTTTCATTTCAATGGGATGGCTTTTAACAACGAAACACGATTGAAAAACAAATTAGAAATCAGAAAACTGGCTGTATACCATCATCTGTATGACGGATTGGTCTGAGATATTTTGCGGAGACCTAGCGTGTTTTGTGGGATCAACATTGCGGGAACCAAGCGTAACATGAGCGTAACTTTTAACTAGGAGGCTCAAGTGGCTATAGGAAAAACTTATAAATTAAAAAGTACTTCCGCAAAAATGAACATTATACTGCAAGAGTTCCTGTTAAAGTGAAGCTGCTATGAGTGCTTCAATAAAAAGAATCTGTTGCCCCTGAGAGTTCGCTTCCACTAATTTCGAGCAAATTATGCCGGCAGCACCCCTTGTGCTCTTTCCCAGCTCGCTCTATTTTGCGGTACGTCATTCACATGTGAATTTATTGTTATTTGCACTCTTCTTCGTTTAAGTTTTCGCAGGCTTGGGATAGAAAGAGCAGAGCAGCTCGCACCCCTCCCCATTTTGCTCGCATTCATTGAAAGCCAAAAGAGCAGCCTAAAACTGATGCGTAATAAACCAAACACGTCTCTTATATAGCGTGTTTCACATACGCGCACTGTTGGCACCTTAGTCCTCCCTCGAACGTACCCTCCGCGACAGGAAAGGGACAAGAAGGCCGAGCAGTTCATTCCAGGAGCGTGACGTCAGCGAAGGAGGCCGCACACGGCAAACTGTTACCTAGGCAACTAGGGCACCTCGCCAGTGAGCCCTGCGTCTCCCAGTCCACTCTCTGAACGCAGCGGTAGGAAACGGACGCTAGTCGAGTTGGCATGGACTTCATACGCCGGATCACGCGGCCAGCTGGGACCGGCCCGAACCAAAGCCGGCCTAATTAAGGCCTCCGAGCTATACCGGGCCAGACAGCGACAGTTCCAGTGAAGGCTTTGCTTTGCGTCTTGTGCGTGTTGCTTCACACACGGACGCATATATAGTAGAGAGAGAAACGCAGACGAGAAAAAGTCGACTCGGCGAGCTGTCGCGGAACTGCAGAAAGCTATAGCGAGTGGAACGAGTGTTACTGACAAGATTTGAATATGCCTCCAGCCCACGCGGTGGTCGCAGCTGCCAAAATCTGGATTTAATGGCACTCCCTGCAGTGCGAATTTGTGATTGCATGCATCATCCCCTATTACTTACAGCGCGGGCGGATTGCAGCACCGTAGCCGAAATTATCTCGCATGTGGGAAGGACGGAACGCTGAGGTGTGTCCGGCTTTTTCTATGAAAGGATGAGATGATGCAACCACTGAGTTCTTTGTGTATATCGAACAACGAAAGGACGAAAGGAAGTCCCTAAGGTCCAGGGGCCAAATTCACAAGGCTTCACGCGTTCGTAAGTGCTCTTTGCTATTGGCTTTGCCAGTGGCAATGGGAATATATCAGCCTTCGCCGATAATATCTTCACCATTAGGAATGGCCGGAATTTCTTGTGTACAAATCTAGCACAAGAAGTTTTTTTGGGAACACGGGCCCAGATTATCCAAAGCTCGGGAGCGAGCTATTTCGCATTCCATAGCTATACTACACTTGAAGCACGAGAATTGCACAGCAACACGATAAGACTTCCAATCAGAATTAAGATGGAGTGTGGTGAAATCTTTCCGCTGGCGTAACGTAAATGTCTAAAATGTCTCAATATAGCAATAGTGATGCTGCATATACTGATGTGTGTGTGTGTGTGAAGTGATCTTAAAGAGAATGGAAGAGATAAGTGCAGTGCCGTAACTCTCACAGAAGGACACCTCAACAGCACTGCACGGGGAAAGGGGTGTGGGGAGAAAAAGACTAAGAGAGAGGAAAGGAGAAGGCGGGAGGGGTCAACTCTCGTGTGCTCGAGGACGTGGTGTCGCAACACACCAAAAGCCTGCTGCTGACGCAGACGCCCCTGCGGGGTATACTGATGATCCACTTCCCATAAAAGTGATTTGAAGCATCTTCACGTGTCTCTGGAAGCGACAAAGGGCGGGCTGCTTTGGTGGCCCGTCTATGGACCATCACTGCCCGCACTCATTTGCGAAGGGAGTCGAATGTTATCCCGGAGCTACGTAATAATTTCCTAGAATTGCACTGTTGCAAAGTGCTTGAATTTCGCGCGGGGGGCTTTAGGCCCACTTATTATATGCCTGGATCATCACGACGACGACGCCGAAGGACGAAACATCCGCAGTCAAGTCGGGTGAATTACTCTCTGAGCGCGTGGAGTCGGAGAAAGAAAAATAACAAACTCGGCGCGAAACCACACGGGTTAAAATAACACACGCCGTCGTCTTCGGAGAAAGACGACCCGAAAGGAGCAGCGCTGCGTGCCCCTTAGCTGATATGCGACACTTCTCGGGAAAGTGGGGAAGCCCACCGCCGAGGCACGCGAGGAACGGAAACGTCGAGAACTTTGGGAAAACGAGCAAACCGCACCTGCATCTCAAAAAGAAAAAAAGAAAAATAAGAAAGGTGCAGCGCGCCTAACGTAGTCCTCGTACGTGAGAGATCGAAGAACATGAAGTCTGTATGCCCGCGACGATAGCAACGAGAACGAAAAAAAAAACAAATTAACGCAAACGAAAGGAAGAGACGAGAGGAAACGTAAGGAATGTGCATTTTACGTCGCAGACCGAAGGAGGGTCCACGCGGTGGAAGATCAATCGCTTCGACGTCAGATGGCGCTGGCACGCCCGGTGCGCTTGTGGGAGGCGGGGTGGCGTCTACGACGAGAATGGAATAAGACGACGAACGGAGGAGAGAAAAGAGCCCCGCGGTATGCGCACGTCCCCCGTGTGAACAGAACTGGCAAGAAAGATCGATGCATTGCCCCTATACGTCCGTGCATCATGTGCGTGGTATGTAACCGCCAAGCGCGCGTTCAGCGAGAGTACTGAAGTGAAGCGATGAAAACTAAAGTGCACGTCGCATCATGCGATGCGCCGTGCCACCGAAGCTTCTGAGCAATCATAGTGACCGAACATGCATGCATGCATGCATGCATGCATTTATCTATCTATCTATCTATCTATCTATCTATCTATCTATCTATCTATCTATCTATCTATCTATCTATCTATCTATCTATCTATCTATCTATCTATCTATCTATCTATCTATCTATCTATCTATCTATCTATCTATCTATCATATGAGGGTTAGATGTGGCAGATGAACATGAGTACCCCAGAAAGTGTATGAGGAAAGGGCACCAGCAGTAGCTATATTGGTAAGAGCATCGCCCGCGTAATGCGAATACGTGGGTTTGCATCCCAGCTGCGGCCAGCAGTTTTTTTTCATCCACTTTCATTTCCATTTACTTACCGTTTCTTCAATTCAATTACGAACTGTAGTCAATTTTCCCTGTGCTGTATTTGCCCTCATTGTTTGTTGGGTTGTTTTGATAGGACTACAAAGGTCGGGCTATATATATATAGTTTTAGAAACGAAGGTGCACACTTACGAAAATTGCATGTTTAATGTTTTTAACGTTTCGGCCGTGCCACGGCCGAAAGGTTAAAAACATTAAAGATGCAATTTTCGTAAGTGTGCCCCTTCGTTTCTAAAACTAACTATGCACCGGACCTACAGAACTTCTCATTGAACTATATATATATATATATATATATATATATATATATATATAAACTGTCTGTCTTAAACAGCTTCTTCGTTGGAAAGAACTAAGTACTTACACCTGTGTGGTGCAAGTAAATGACTCTAGACTAGGCTCCCATGGCGACTTCAAGTTCCCGAAACCTGCTTTGAATGTGCCCTGGAACGCGGGCGATACGAATTAAGACTCTACTGAAGCCAGGCCTACCTGAAAACTATGACCGTTGGGGGACTGGCAATAAGCTTGCCGTGAGACTTCTGCAGTTCCTGCACGATGCAGAGTTGAAAGCTTTTCTTTGACTTTCTTTATTCCACGTATGCCTTACGGCAAATCTTTCTGTCTACAAATTTGACTCAAGTGCAACAGTGCACAAGACTGATTCTCTTTATCTTGTTCGCACTCCAATTCAATGACCAAGAAACGATGTTTTTTCTTACTTCCTCCGTCCGCGGCTTGTCTCGGCTTCGTTTGCCCACTCCTCCGTTGCGTGACCATACGAAACGCAAGTTTTCCTGCTGGCCAATTCTAAAGAGACAGAACCTGAGCGGATGTCGTGTTTGCCCATGGATCGCGCTTTTTTTTTTCATTCCTGCCCGGAAAACTTTCGATGAATCTAATCGGGGCTCGTGCTGGAACCACCAAAGAAGGTACGATAATATTAAAACCTGTCCAGGCGAAAGAAAGGACAAGAATCTATACCCAGAGGCATGCAATTCGCGGGAATGTCGGCGAGCTGGCGCATTTCTTTGAGCCCGCTACGGCAAGCGTTGCGTTGACGACAGCTCACAACGAATTTAGATCAGGCATACGATCACCACCTGATCCCCGTGTCCCTTGCTAAGGGACGTCCCTCTGAAAATGCATCGCCTAGTGCGCTCTTTCATATATTACGCGGTGTGTGCACCACCAAGTGCACCCGTGCAACTACTGTTCTCTCTATAGATCTTCCCTTTTTTCCTTTCTTTTTTTCCTGTCTTTCCTTTCGCCCCTTTGTCCCCTTTCCCAGCTCTTGTTGCCTTTCGTCTCTCTCTCTCTCTCTCTCTCTCTCTCTCTCTCTCTCTCTCTCTCTCTCTCTCTCTCTCTCTCTCTCTCTATCTATCTATCTATCTATCTATCTATCTATCTATCTATCTATCTATCTATCTATCTATCTATCTATCTATCTCTATTCATATTTTAACTTCTCACTGTCATCGTTCCTTCTTTTTTCTCTCGACAAACTTCCGCGGTAATCTAACCTATTAAGCTAACCCATCCTCCTCGATTTCATGTCAGAGATTTTCTGCCGCCGTCCTAGAATATGTACTTCTTTTGTGTGCGGGAAAAATTTGGATTTTTAACAACAATTACAGATGGCGCATATCATTCTGACGTATAAGAACAAGAAATCCGCAGGAAAACAGTGACAATTCTGACGCTTTAGACTCTTTCGACTCAATCGTCGTGAACCAAAACCTTCGGCAGATCGCAGCGGCGACAGTGTTCTTTACAGCCACGGCCGGCTCTGAAGAGGCGGTCACCGCGTCGGCCATTGGCCCAAGCCGTGGCAGAGATCAGTCGTCGGGCTCACAGACTCACAAGCGGCTTGCTGTAGTCACACTAAAGGTAGTATACCACGTATAGAAATTTCTACCCTACGAAGGTCCACCCTGCCGAAAACAGCCACCCTCACCCGAAGCTCCGGTCACGAATCTCTCACTGGAAATCTTAAAGCCCATGCTCGAGAGAGAGAGAGAGAGAGAGAGAGAGGCGAGGGAGAGAGAGAGAGACGCACGTCGACCGAGCCTCTCAGCGAGGCAGTCGTGACGAGGACATATTAAAACCCATCGCAAAACAGTTTCTTGCCATGAAACTGCTTGAACTACCTGAAACGCCTGAACTACCATGTACCTGTTTCATTGAGCTAGTAAATCGTCGGCCGCCAACCGAGGCTGTAGAGACGTAACAACTTCAGACTTCAAAGATAAACGATTTTCCCCGCCCCCCACACGTCACTCACGCACGACGAGGCATTGTCCTGGAATCAGTTACAAACAAATACATTCCCGCATCGCACGCCATTTCAGGCGGTGTACCCCAAGCAATATCCATGCACTCGTGCCCGATTTCAGCGCACCGGCTGCGCTTTACCATGTCACGTGGTCATATCAATAAACAACATCAATACCTCGTAACACATAACCGACCACTTAACAGTGGAAAGCTTTGCTGTCCAACGTCGATTCCGGGGACCAAGTCGATCTGGTGGGGAGTGCGCACCGGGCGGCTAGGGCTACCGCGGTTCTGGACTGAAGGCTCGAACCACGACGGAGGTCTCCAGGCACGGAGCGTCCAGTTGCATTTCGGTGCCATTAAAGTTTTCTTTTACAGCGAAGCTGTATAATATGGCTAGGGCATTTCCGTCGTCCGCTCCCTTGTTTGCTTGCTCACTCGCTCGCTCGCTCGCTTGCTTGCTTGCTTGCTCGCTTGCTTGCTCGCTTGCTTGCTCGCTTGCTTGCTCGCTTGCTTGCTCGCTTGCTTGCTTGCTTGCTTGCTTGCTTGCTTGCTTGCTTGCTTGCTTGCTTGATTGCTTGCTTGCTCGCTTGCTCGCTTGCTTGCTTGCTCGCTTGCTTGCTTGCTTGCTTGCTTGCTTGCTTGCTTGCTTGCTTGCTTGCTTGCTTGCTCGCTTGCTCGCTTGCTTGCTCGCTTGCTTGCTCGCTCGCTCGCTCGCTTGCTTGCTTGCTTGCTCGCTGCTCAATTGTGCCGCTTACCCACTACGGGGGATTGGCCAAGGAGCCGGTGGTTAAAGGTTAAAGGGAAAAGGAGAGACAGAAACATAAATG
This sequence comes from Dermacentor variabilis, assembly GCF_050947875.1. NCBI lineage: Eukaryota > Metazoa > Arthropoda > Arachnida > Ixodida > Ixodidae > Dermacentor > Dermacentor variabilis. The sequence continues at coordinate 157,142,611 of NC_134573.1, forward strand.
GAAAAGTAAATCAGGGTGAAGTATAACGTTCATATTAATTAAGAAATAGATTTACGTGGCAGGTACAGAAGTAAAAATGTTTGAATTTACATATAAACCGGAAATTTTGTGTTTCTTTTTAGTGGTATTTGGATAATTCGGACATACAATAAGCGATTTAATGATCTATCCAATTATTCATTTTGATAATTAACATGAGAGCCCTTCGGTGTCACAGAGATAGTCGCAAATGGCCACGCAGATGTCCCTGTGGCTAAAGCCGAATATGGAAGCCCCGAAGGAGAGGTTATATATTTTGAGTTGGTAAAGAAATACCCAATTTTCGCAATGAAAATTCTAATTTCTTCCTCTGATTTCTAAATCAACGGCATCCTATTAGAAAGTGATCAATGTTTTCGGGCTCTTAGGTAGGACACAGAGGGGACGGTGCCAGACCAGACCTTTATAGGTAAAAAATTTAGTGGTGTCATGCCGCATCGTAATTTTGTTGTGGAGATCTCTGATTTACGTGTCCTTACACTTTTGCTCCCGGGTGTATGTACTGATCCCAACGTGGACGAAATACGCTTACAGATAGCAGCCGCAAAGAATCCTTCTCCGAATCTGAAACGCACAAGGCGAAGCCATAAGAGATCACCCCATTCTCTGAGCATACAGCCACGACCGCATCGATCGCATTGTTCGCTTCACGGGCGCAGTCGTCTTCGCCCCGACACTCGCGTTAAATCGAAAGCCAGACACAGCGCCGAAAGGGGTTAGCAGCAAATTGCTCCCGGAGGCTCTTCTCTGCGAGGGATCAGGGGAGGCACGAAGACGGACGAAGAAGAACAGCCTCGATCTGCGGACAGAGAGAAAGAAGCTATAGGTGTGAGACGAGCTCACGCGAGACAATAACAAGCAGAACGGGCAAATGGAAGTCTCGGGCCCAGTGCGAGGAAAGCAAGAGCGCAGCCGCCCGACAGCAGCCAAGAAGAAAGAAGACAGAAGCAAAAAGCCGCGAAGAAGTGGAGGGGCGGTTCCGTTCGCCTTCACACCCGCCGATTCGGGTCCTCCGCGACCGCAGGCCATATCGACCTCGTCTCGCTGACAGGGCGCCAATTAGTGGCCGACAGGGGGCAGGACAACCTGTGGATATCTCGGTGTCGGCGGCGACTCTCGGCTGGCGTACGTGGTGTGACGATCTGACAGACTCGGTCACCGAAGAAAGACGGAGAAGGTTGATTCAGTTCCTGGAGAGAGAGGGGGAGATAGATGGGCTGCGAACGCATAAGGGAAGCAAACAAAACGAAATATCGCAACAGTGCTTTCGAAGTCGTTTCTCGCGCTAAGTGAGCGAAACGCGCAGGAATTTCTTGGGAATAGACTTTTATGCCATCTGTCGGTCAGGAGGAGGAGGGCCAGGAGCGACAGAGTCGAATTTTGTAATGTTTGTAGGAGAGCTACATTTCACCTGATTTCAGTGCGTAGTAAATAGATAGCGCGATGCTCTTGATTATTATATTGGACTTTTGATATATAATTTGATTTTTTTTTAGTACGAACTCTGGATTTGCCTTAAAGGTTTCTGGATGTCGTTGAATAACATTACAAGGAGGAGTAATGCCCGCCAGCGAAATGCGACTTCGAAAAAAAAAATTTGGAAGTGTAACATCAGTTTAAAACTAGGCCAGAACTTAGTACCGTAGATAGCGGTACTAAGTTCTGGCTTGCGATAAATTGGGATGATCGTGACGTCTCCACAGCTGAGCGCGTATGCGTCATGGGCCACCTTACACACTCGCGTTTATCAAAGCGACTCTTTCTACACCTCGCATCTCTTATACTTGCGATTTAGTGCATACGGTAATGCACTGGCGTACCCTCAACACACATCAAGCTTTTTGTTAGATACATCCAAGGGTGGTGAAGGCCTCTCCTATGATGCTGTAAAAAAAATGCGTGACCTATGGTGGGATCGAACCTCCGTCCTGTAGACACAGCAGCCCAATGCTACAACCCAGTATCACCAGTATATTCCAGTATAAACTTCGAACTAATTGAATAGTTGGAAATTAGTCTTGTATTAGTGCTTGTCCGTTTAGCCAGGGCGAAGTAATCCTTCATTCAAAGCAGAGCAAAACCTTAATGAAGTTACACCACGCGAGAAACTATAAAACAGTGCTCTTACTCTCTGCTCTCTACTGAGAGTTCTTAAAATTTAGCCGTCGTGCAGTTGCATGGGATGTTGGAACGGTTCCCCATTGGTCTACGAGGCCTCGCCTGCATTTATGGTCGTCAGGCAGGGAAAGTGGTTCATGTTGGAGATTCTTCATCATGGTCGATTTCTGTTTCCCTTTCAACATACGGGACCAAGGCGTCACAGACCTAAAAATGCAACGCTGCCCCTTGACGATGTGTCCGAGGGCCGCAGTATGCGCAGACGCTTCCAAATTGCTCGTGGCGAGACAAGGCATTGTCGAAACAGAGACTGAAAGCGAATGCGGGGTATTAAAATTTCGACGGAGCGAAAAGGGGAAACGTCACAAACATATATGCGATAATAAGTAGTAAGAACATGGAGAGTCAAACAAGGACGCACGTAAAATTTAAATAAATATTGGCAGTTTCATTATAATATATTATGCGCGGGCACAGCGCTCATGCAGCAGCGGAAGGCAAAACGCTGTCTTTGCTCCTCCACCGAACCGATTGAGCGGAGGGCGCCCACTTCGCGTCGTCGTTCATACAGCTAAATGGGCTCCGTCGTCTGTTGACACCTTGTAGGCCACCGCGAGCGAGCCGCGCATGCGGCATCGATAGCGAGACAGCACGGCGGCGGCGGTGGCAGCGGCCACGTGTAATTTTAGTCGGTCAGTGAATCACTCACTCAGTTGGTCTAAAAGTAAGCAGCTCATAAGGCTGACTGTAATGAACCCATCGAGACAGTCGATTAATCAGCATTCAGGCTGCAAGTGGCCACGCTTTTTACAGCACTACCTCGCTAACCACATTACGACACAGTACACAGTGTGCGTTTAAGTTTACCAAGAAAAAATAAAGCCAGTTCCACGCAGTGAAAACTGTCTAAAGAGCGAAGCTCATGGTTGTTTTCTCAAGTTTGAACTCGTGTTTAGCGCAATTGTCATGAAAGCCTATTGTGTCGTTGTTCGCTTCGGTTCCAGATCGCGTACACTCTTCAGTTGCGTGAGGTTGTGATCAAACCACAGTCTATCACACACCTTGCAGCTGTGGCCGCAATCACGGTCGAGGAATTCTCGTTTGAACCATCCATCGGCACCCTCCATGGAAGGAATCTCTCTGTGTCGACGTCTCTGCTCGGCCTCCTACTCCCATAGTTGGGGTTACCTTGCCTCCGCTGGCGCTTTGGTTGCGCTTTTCGCTCTCGAAGCTCGGGGTTTGCGCGATGGCGGCGCTGCTGCTAGCGCCGAGCGGAATCTATGGAGCGAAAGGGCTGGCGCCGGCGAAACACCTGCTCCTATACCCCTCTCCTCCCTCGGCGCGCGCTCTGATTGGGCCACTACATCCAGGCGGTGCCCCGCTCCTTGCACTCCTACCCTCGGCGCGCCCTCTGGCGGTGAGCTCTGGAACCTGCCCCCTGCGCGACACCGGACGCCGGATGGTGAAAGCTCGACTTAGGACAGCTCCGCTGTTAAAAATCTGTGCTGTTCCCGAACGAAAGCTTGAATGGTAATCGGTCTCCATTTCATTTTTATCCTTCCCATCTTCAACTTGTAACTTTCTATGCAGTAGCAAGCCTGGTTCTTCCATTCTTTCTCCTTCTGTCAACTGTCTATACGTTTTTAAACCGCATAATAGTGACCGCAAACGCACCCGAGATGATTGCAAGGTCGTGTAATGTGATGGACTCCAAGGTCAACAAGGTGTGGATAATACTTCCTACAGCGATTGAGATTAATGCTAGCTTATCTTTTAAACTTGCTCACACGATGTTTTTTCTGTCTTTTGTTTTTCCTTCTCTTGTTAAAGCATGTGAGCGAGAAACATTTACCATAGTGCCTTTCGGGTCATACGAAACCACAGCGGCAAACCAAAACCAAGGCGTTAAGTCAAGTCGAGGTAGAACTTCGAGGAAGAGGCAGCGCAGACCCAGGTGGCGACACTTCCACACGCGGGTAGAAGACAGGCGTTAATGAGCGCTAATCACCCTCAAAGGCCACCCACCGCGCGAATTAATTATTTATCGAACGTCGCCGGCCCTTTTACCCTCCACTACCTTCCCACTTCCGTTACCTCCTCATCGATCCACCCATCGGAACAGTTTGCACTCCAAAGCCTTCGCTCACTCGCTCACAAACAGGCCAGCTCGCCTTGGAAGACGACACACGGAAGACAAACGCGGAAGCATGCACTGAAGCCTGCGCTCAGGACGCGTGGACCAACGCGTACAAGAGTTTGTGCTTGTTTGTTCGTTTCTTTCACTTCTTTCTTTGAAAAAAGAAGAAGAAAGAAAACCTTGAAGCGATACTAAAGGGAAACACGGAGCCAGTTTGAACTGAGAAAGTGTACTTTCCAAACTCTATATTAATGAACTCTACTGGGGAGCAGCCCGAAAAGACGAAGGGCAAGAAGGGGAGCACACACCAGCGCTTCACACCAGCATGTACCGACTAGCTCAAGCCGCCACGGTGTTGCCGTCGATATTAGTGAATTACGTCGCAATTGGTTGATTACTACAAGAGAAAATTAGGGCCCCAGTTCTGTATCTTGAATTTTGGGATGGAACCCCAACGCCGGTTTAATTCAAGGTGACGTCACAGATTTCAATGTATTTTTCTCGTATGTGGACCGTTTGGGCTCAGTAAGAGTTGTTTAAGCTTACTACGTTCAGAGCTGGGCTCATTCAGAATTTAATGTAGTCCATCCCTATCGATAAGCCTTTATATACAGGCCCGGGCAGACGTCGTCGAGAGTCATGACGCCACTACTACGAGCTGATGCTGGAACTTCACGGTGGCGACGCCACTCGTCTTTTGTTTTTACATCTTTCCTGGCTTGGAATGTCTCCTGTTGCGATGAAAACGGGCTTTGTTAGCCCTTTCGGCGTTACTTAGGCACCGTTATGCTTCCGTATTTCTCTCCCGCTATGTTTCTTTTGACATTACTTTCATCAAATAGGAATGTGCATGAAGACCCCATCAAAAGAGCACTTGCTATTATTATTATTATTATTATTATTATTATTATTATTATTATTATTATTATTATTATTATTATTATTATTATTATTATTATTATTATTATTATTATTATTATTATTATTATTATTATTATTATTATTTCATTTCTGCACAACAAAAAATAAACCTGACGCTGAGGGCGCGTCGCTACTGAAAAGAATCGATACAGAAAGGGTTATCGCCGAAGAGTCGTAATATGATAATACCGCTTTACTTGTCTCTTTAGTGTCTATCTAAGGGATTTACAAGCCCCTTAGCTGGCACATCCCTCAGTTTTTGCTTCCGCAAGGAATTCGCACCTCCGAGTCAGAAAAGACAATGATGAAAAACAGGTGACCAGATTTAAGCTATTTGACAAGCAGCCGTCGCCGGCCGAATCGCAGAGAATAAGACAGGGTAATCTAATTGAGAAGCATGTAGCAGCTTTTGTACGAGACAAGATAACGTCTGAGGCAATGTGACGACACAGGCATGCCAGCAAATGTTACAAATCTCACGAACAAAGTTAAGCAATACTGTTTCTTCAGTCACCACTACAATTCTCAATTCTTCGGGATTTTTTTTTTTCGGGAAGCACTTCCAAGGCTTGTCGCGCCGATAGAACCGTTGTTCCAAGACCCGGAAGCCGTTAGTGCACACCAAGTCGAAGGTGTCTCGCGATCGCTCAGGCAAATTTGTGCGTCCCCACCGTGTGCAAGTTAATCGGTCATCAATTTTCACGCACGCGCGTGAATAGGCTAACAAAGTAACAGCTAAACTCTGATATCCGTGTGCTTAATCCTCACGACCATTAGCATCATATTTCACGGCGATAGTCGCATGCATGCTTGTTTTACTATTTTTGGCACTTGAACTCCGACAAGTGAAAAAAAGAAATGTGTTCGACAGCTTCCCCCCGAAACCGTTCCTGAGGTGTAAGCAGGCGAAAGTTAATAACGCCCCACAAGAGATCGAAGTCAAGGCGTCTTCCCGTCCATGAACGCGCATTCGATTCGTCTTCCTGTTTGCAAAGTAGCATTACCTTGTTAAAATACTCCAAACTTACAGCGCACTAGGGACTTTACTCTCTTACCCTTTCACTGCTGCTGCGACTTTCATCCAGAGTTCCCAAACGCGGGACATCATTCCCGCGTATAGAGATTCCCGTTGAAAAAAACATTCGCGAATGCTTATTCGCCCCTCTTCTGAATGACTGAGGGTGCTGATCACGCATAAGACGTTTCCACTTATCGGGGAACCTCTGAACACCATGGTACGCAAGCAGCCTCATTAATCCGCCGACGCGATCATTTTTCTATTCATTAAGGCCACTAGGCACCCGACCCCTGACTGGGGCTGTGTTCCAGCACTCGCCCGTAGATGGCTAAATAGGCATCAAAAGTGGACAGCGGTCACACTAAGTGTCGTTCCAACTTTGAGGGAGCCTGCAAAGACGAGAACTTCGCGAGAACAGCATCGAAGTCATCGAAGTCTACTTTCCTGTGCAAACAAAATGGAGGCTGAGCGGGCTGCCTGAAAGTTCGGTGGAAAGTCCGTGTGGGCTCAAAAAAGGCCTAACCAGGCTTCCTTCTGCGCTTAAGGTAAACCCCGTTGTGCTTTCCGTGTGTTCTAACTCGCGAAGTACTTAAAAAATAGCGTTAATATTTGTTTTTCTTGTATATCTTTTTTTCTTTGTCGCATTCTCAAACGCATTCCAATACTTGAAACCAAAGCTGTCTTTCTAGCCGCCAACGTAGAGAGGTTCCAACGCTGCCCAGAATTGTAACACACGTCGAAATGTTCCTACCCAAACTTTTACAGGGCAACAAGTCGCTGCGTTGTGTTGTCGCCCTTTTGCCTTTTCGTGCACGTGTTTGCGCGGCGTGCTATACTTGGTGAAAACCGGTGCCGCTTGCTCTACTCAATGGCTGCCGCCAAGCATCGCTGAAAGGTGCATGATGGTGTCCCTGGAGCGGTTTGAACGCTAAGCACCCACGTCATCTTTCACATACGGCTGTGTTTGTCGCAATGTACGTCCTTGCGCGTGCGTTTATTCGTTGATTTCTCTCCCCTCTGCTAACGCTCCCCGCACTTCGTGCGTGCGTCTTGCTTACACATGAATCCCTTCTAAGTTCTGCAAAGAAACCACAGAAAATCGTTATCAATATACTTTGCTTAGGCTCTGCATTGCTGTTCTCGTTGATGGGCATGTTTCTATTGCTAACGGCACATGGTACGCCAGTGCCAGCTGTGTACAAATGCGGTCATACTTAGACGTTCTGTGTTGCGGCCGTGGGCTCCCTGAACTGTATAGAGGCGATGAAATTGCATGAGTGGACATCGTCGCCGAAAAAGGCCCACTAGCATAACGTCAATGTACAGAGCTTCTAGGCCACGTGGTGAGAAAGGTATCGCAGTAAAACACGTTGTGTGGCTAGTTGGTGAATAGCTTTCAAAAGGTGGAAGCGCCAGTAGTGAAGACACACAAGAAGGCATACAGACAGGACAAGGCGCTTCCTGTATTGATCGAGAAAGGGGCCCCTAATTCAGTGCAGCTGCTTAAACCAGGCCACGTGGACCAGACGGAGAAAGCGTCAGCCGCGACGAGACCACAGTTCGGATTCAACGTGATTTACTGCCGCTCTGACGACATGCACGTACGAGATGCAGATATACACCCTTCGGGTGGGGGCGGGGCGGGTGGAGGGGAAATTGGGGGGAGAATGCGAGCGCCGAAGCGTGCTCACTTTTCTGCGAAAGCGATACGTGCCGTGAAATCATCGACTTTATTGATCCGCGATTCCTCCGCGCACCTGAAACTGACGGTACGCGCCAGCTAGCGCATCGCGCCGATGCGCCCGAGTGGTCGGAACGCGCAACGCCCTCGCGATAGAGCCTGCCGTGCTGAGCTTACCCAGTTCCTTCCAAAGCGTGCGGCGGCGCGTCAACACGTCGCTGCCACGGATCCCGAACACCACGCGTGCCTTGCTCCCGACACGCAGTAACTTCACCTCTACGCGCGCAGGAATGCCCCGACGCCTCGACCTATGCACTTTGCCCTTGCATTCTTCCAGCACTTTCCATTCGGGCGTAAAGCAGGCATCGATTGGGGGTTGCTGGGAGAGGGAGGGGGTTGTTGAAGCAGGCACAAATTTCATCATTTGTTTGGCCCCTTGAGAGAGAGAAAGAGGCTGAGAGAGAGAGAGAGAGGGGGACAGGAAAGGCAAGGAGGTTAAGCAGACGCGCGTCCAGTTTGCTACCCTGCACTGGGGGACGGGTTTATGGGGATGAACAGAGAGAGAGAGAGAGAGAGAGGAGAGAGAGAGCACAGTTTCGCGCACAGTGGAAGGTTGGCACCGAGTCTACACACGGTTCCCAAGACCTGTCTACTTGAGGTATTTTAAGAGCGCTTTCGTGGCTTTCTGTGCCATTGACGCGAACGGCCAGGGTCCAAGGATCTTCATTACGGGAAATGGTCTAGAGTCCAGCGGGTTCAGTGCTGTCCGGAGAGCTTCGCGCTCGACGTCGTATTGGGGACAGACACATAGGGTATGTTCAATCGTTTCTATGGTTCGGCAAGAGTCGCACATGGGCATGCCCACCACTCCTATGCGGAATGAGTAGGCCTTCGTAAATGCCACCCCGAGCCAGAGGCGGCGCGATACTGTCGCCTCAGAGCGGGAAATCTTTGATGGCACTTGTAGCTTTAAGTATAGATCTGTCCGACCAGTTCCAATCCCTTTATCACGAACCGGTGCGGCAAGGCGGCTTCATATTGTTGCCGAAGCTATGATCCACAAATACTGGTCTTCTCCCAACATCCCGAAGAGTGGGCCCCTGTATTTGTCTCCAATTCGTGTAGTTCTTTCCTCCTATCGTCATACTCTATTCCCTATCACATCTCTTACACCAAAAAGCCAATCATTTCATTTCACTGGAGCTTTATCCACAGCAGGCAACACGTTTAGTGTGTTAATAGGCAAAACGTATTAAGTGATTCCAGTGGTAAGGAGTGTAAAATAGGATGGGAAAGAACAGGCAGCAAAAGCTGTGGCTCTTAAATGTAAGTCATTCGTGGGCCGCCGTGTCTGCTTTCTGCAAAAGGAATACTGCCCTAAAATCCGTATTACATAGTGTTCCAATGCACTAGCTCTCGTCAGAACAACTTTTCTCTTATTGTGTGCGGTCGGTGTCAAAAGTTACGGAGCAGCGGATGTGAGAAAAAAGCTTAATGTTTTCGCAGCCCGAGAAAGGAGCCTGTTGCAAAATTCCCCAGTCCCTACTGGCATATACAAGAACCATGGCACTGCATGGTTTTGCTGGCTGCCGTTAAAACCTGCTCGTAAATTCGACGCTTTCTCACATACCGCGGTACGTAAGCTTTTGAGGCCTACTATAAACACGCGTAATTTCTCAACCGATGTCTTAGAGGTTATGCTTGTTACTTTCTTACTTTCCCAACAGGACGAGACACCAGGGGCAATGCAAAGTAAGCGCGGATAACAAGGAAAGTGAAGAACCTAACAAGTACCTAAGCGCGCGCGAGAACGAAAGGGCAGCTGGAAAAACGTCTCAACAAACGGGGGAAACCGATTTGCACAAAGCGCACGTTTTCGATGTCCCACATCGGGTAACGCATTCCAGCCCAGCGCAGCGCCACCGCCGAACAAAACGAACCTGCATTGCACTGTTGGCTGCGGGGGTGGATCACGTGTTGGAGGAAGAGCGGGAAAGGCGATCGGCAAACACAGCGGCACCCGCGAACGATGGCCGGAACGTGCCAGCCTTCGAAAGAGGGCGTAGACCGGTCGCGCCGGGGCTACCGACAGCGCCCAAGGCACGGAGTCGGGTCTATGCTGCGAACGTAAGGACACGGGATGTTGGACGCAAAGAAAAAAATGTAAAAAAATAAGAGCGTTTCTCGCTGCGTCCCTTGGGCAGAGCGCGTGGTGCTCGTTACCCGCTGACGTTGCGAGCGGAGTTGATATTGGAACGGTCATTACAAGCAGGCACCGCTAGCAAACATGGGCACGAAAGACAAAAAAAAAGGGGGGGAGGGGGGGAGGAGAAACCGAATCGGAGAAAGACGAAAGTGAAAAATGTGCGCAACGGGTCCGGTGTTGTCTGAGAAAAGGTCGGCGCTTAGGAAGGCTCGGTCAAAACAGTTGGTCATTTCCCTCCGGCGCCAACAGGTGGCTCAAATGACAGCTTTGGTTTGTTCTCTATAGCTAGTCGTCTGTTGTTTCTCGCCCATCCTAGTGCTTTTTTTTTCTTCTGCTTCTTTCGTTCTGGTTTGATTTGAGAAATGATTCTGTTCGCGATATGAAGGCAAGCTCTACAATAAAGTGAGTAATGATTGATTGATTGATTGATTGATTGATTGATTGATTGATTGATTGATTGATTGATTGATTGATTGATTGATTGATTGATTGATTGATTGATTGAGTGAGTGAGTGAGTGAGTGAGTGAGTGAGTGAGTGAGTGAGTGAGTGAGTGAGTGAGTGAGTGAGTGAGTGAGTGATCCACCACCCGCTATCTCGACTCCGTCGTACCGCTATCCGACGACTGCCGCTGCTTGGTCGTCCAATGTTAATTTTGTATTTCACGTCTCCCGATGAACAATCACTGCAAAGTGAAAATGAAGTGACATCTATTTTAGAAAAGCGCTTATCTCGACAGCATATGTGATGATGTGCCAGCATAGTCAGAAGCATCATCATCATCATCATCATCATCATCATCATCATCATCAGCCTACGTTTATGTCCACTGCAAAACGAAGGTATCTCCCCACGATCTCTAATTACCCCCTCCTTGCGCTAGGTGATTCCAGCTCACGCCGGCAAATTTCCTAATTTCCTCACGTTACCTAGTTTTCTACCGCCCTCGACTGTTTTTCCCTTCCCTTGATACCCGTTCTGTAACTCTAATGGTGCACCGGTTATCTACCCTGCGCATTAGATGGGTTGCCCAGCTCCATTTCTTTTTTCCTAGTGTCAACTAGAATACCGGATATCCCCGTTTGCTCTCTGATCCATATCGCTCTCTTCCTATTTCCTAACGTTATGTCTTACATTTCTCGCTCCATCGCTCTTTGCGCGCTCCCTAACTTGTTCTCGAGCTTTTTTGTTAACCTCCAAGTTTCTGCACTATATGTTAGCACTGGTAGAAAGCAATGATTGCTCACTTTTCTTTTTCAACGACAGTGGTAGGCTCCCAGTCGGGATTTAGTACTTCCTTCCGTATGCACTCCAACTCATTCTTATTCTTTTGTAGGTTTCCTTCTCATGATAAGGGTCCCCTGTACGTAATTGACCTAGGTGAACGTACCCCTGTACAGACTGTACAGTTCGTGCGATACAGATGCGCAAACTGAAATTTGACAATATATCGGGCTCATATCGGGCTCAAACAAATTTCAAGCTACGACATTTTCAAGTAATGTTATCCAAAACATTGTTCCTGAATTTTTACAATGCGCGAGATGCCGTGAGCGCTGGCTGGTTTTTTTTTTTCTTTTTTTTTTTCCTGGCTCGACTACACACGCGTAAAGTGTACGGGAGACCGAGGCAGAACCAACGAAACGCACCCCTGTAATCGCTATCGCTTCCAAAAGGGCTTCGAAACGTTTAAAGAGAGCCAATTCGGTACGAAAGAAAATTTGTCTGGTAAACGCTGATTGATCGCCGTTGCACCGTTGTTGTTCGTGCACTTCGTGTCACGCATGCCGCTCGCTCGTGAGCTCTCTCTCTCTCTCTCTCTCTCTCTCTCTCTCTCTCTCTCTCTCTCTCTCTCTCTCTCTCTCTCTCTCTCTCTCTCTCTCTCTCTCTCTCTCTCGTGGAAGATTAACGATGGGGCGCCGTACGCAAACTTTTCAATGGCCCGCCAGCGGTCGTCGCGGCGCGCTAAACCCCGCCGGCCAGCCTGAGGTTCGCCTCCTCCGAACGCTAACGAAAACAGATCGAGCCCAGATTGCCACTTGGCGCCGAGACGCCCAGATGCACGCTTTCTCCAGTGCTCCATCGGTCTTTGCTTGCTACCCGTCCAACCTCGTGCACCCCCCCCCCCCCGCCTTGCCCTTCTATTTCCCTCTTTCCAACCCGCTCTAGGCGGCGAGGCCTAAACGAAAGTGCATGGTCGCCATTGTCGAGTGTGACAACGCTAGCGCCGGCTTCCTCTGGCGCCGTCGGCTATAAGTGGAACACATGTTCCACGTGAGGCGGCAAGACGCGCGTATTTATTACGCGTTTACCTCGCGGGTCGAGCAACAGCGAGCGCGTTGGTGGAAGCCTGTGGCCGAGAGTTGAAACAATCGGCGATAATGGATGACTGAGCACCAAGGAAACCAATGGTAAAAGAAAGGTGAACGTTTCGAGACCTTTCGCATGGATAAAGGGAATTATGCTTCCATAGCGCAGCGTATGCGGCAATAGGCTCGACATCTGTTCACAACGCGAGCTATCTTAAGCGTTAGTTGCTGTCTTCCAGCGCGATGAAAAGTTGCATGGAGAGATTCCATCTAAGGCAAAACTCAACACCAGGCTAACGTGAGCGGATGAAGTAATAACGTTACGAAATCGTGCATTTTGAAGTGTAGCGCAGAAAGCGGAGCCCTGTTCCCTGAACTCACGATCGTTATACACTTTCACCGTGTCTCCGTCTCCTCTGGTGGGTCTTTGTGATCTTGAGTGTGTGCGTATGTTTGTGTTTGTGTGCACGTGATCTTGAAATGCACATAAGTGTATTTCAAGTTACCGTTTCACGAACCTGCAGTTTAAGACACAAACTGCTCAAAAAGTCTATTTGCATCACATAGAAGTCAACAGCGCAGGTCGTGCGACAAAAACCAAAAATATATAGGACCAACTTTACCGCGTGCTTCATCTTTTGCTCCTTCTCGAGTCTTGCCTTGGCGCTGTCCGGGAGCGGCTGCGACGTACGGCCAGACAGGTGCTTGATCGAGTGGTCGCTGCATGAATGGACCCCGGCAAAAACGAGCTCTGCGCTCGACTCGAAGCGAGGGCCGGAAGGTCAGGCCAAGTGCGTTTGAGCACTTGGGGAAGAGAGGTCAGCTATAGCAGGTCACGGGTCATTGACTCGGTCCATCCACTTTCTAACCCGACGGAATTTTACGTGGAATTCACCTAATTTGGCGCTATCATCGTCTGGCCTAAACACTTGGCCAATTCTGGAAAAGTGCACCATAGGTTTATTATAAAACGTCGGCCGATCCTAGAGACATCGCGTTATGGTTGGACTTCACCCACTTTGGAGGTATCTAACATAAAACGTGCGCCGATGCTTGAGATACAGAAATAGTAAACTGCGTAGCTGTCACGCTTTGCTGGGTCCAGTAATTGCTATACTGCAAGATGTAGTGCATAAGACAAACAGTATTGAGCCATTTTCAAATAACCATATCACGAAAGCTTCGCTTCATATAGAATCCAGCATATGCGCTAGACCTGACTTCGTTGTACCTACGTAAAAATATATACAACCCAAACTTATAAGAATGCTATCGCATAGTTCGACAATCAGCGCTAGCTCAATTCTGCCAGCATTTGTTACATGCCCCCCCACCCCAACTTTAAGGTGAAAGCCTTAAGTGGCTCATGGGTCGAAAAATCCGTTGTCCGGCGTTATCGAAAAATTTGTCGCCCGGGGTTATGGCCCAAACATGCAGTGGCACCAAAATTGACGGCAGGCACCATTGATGGCCGAACTCACTACCATTGGTGGCAGTTGAAACCTCGACCTTTGGTGTTCACAGGAGCGAAGTTAACTAAGGCACTCGACCCCATGACCTTTGGTGGGATTCGAATCCTCGACCTTTGGTGGGACCAAATTTGAATGGCAACAAAATTGATGGTGTCACCGTTGATGGTCGAACCCACGAACTTAAGTGTTAATTAATCTGAAGTTACCTAATACAGCGTTAATATAGATTTAATTAAGGCACTCTAACCCACAACGTTTGGTGGGAGTTGAACGCGCGACCTTTGACCTTAATTAAGGCAAAGTTAAGGCACTCGAGCCCATGACCTCTGGTGGGAGTCGAATCCTCAACCTTTCGTGGGACCAAAATTCAATGGCACCGAAAATTGGTGGTGCCCCCGTCGATAGTCGAACCCAAGACCATTGGTGGGGGTCGAAAACACTACCTTTGGTGTTAATTAAGGCAAACTTAACTAAGGCACTCGACCCCACGACCTTTGGCGGGAGTCTAATACTCGACCTTTGGTGGGACCAAAATTCAATGGCGCCAAAATTGATGGTGACACCATTGATGGTCGAACCCATGAACTTTGGTGCTAACTAAGCTGTAGTTAATTAAGGCATGGTTAATTAAGATATAGGTAATTAAGGCACTCCAACCCACGACCATTGAAGGGAGGAAACAATTAATAGGAGGTAACAACGCATTTCAATGCGAAAGCGAACTAATTTAGTGAATGTCTCGTAAGTGCGCACGCTTTCGTCTTCATCTTCTTTATCGTATGCTAAAGTGACTTAACTTTATTTTTTCCTTCAAGCTACAACTGCTTGCTTGCTTGCTTGTCGCACGCGATGCACTGAACTTAGCTCAGAGGGGAACGATTTGTTTTTGCCTGTGAAAAAGCACGTTACACCGACGGCCTTGTATTTCACAGCGTAACCAAGCCGATTTCGATACCCCAATGAGCCCCTGCGGCGGGCCATTGCTGGAAGCAAACGCTTCCCCTTCAACGCACCAGTTCCGCCCGAATCTGTTCAGTTACCGCGTAATCGTCATAGTGCTCCCGATACGTTCTCTGGCGAAACGGGCGGCGGGTCGGAGTTTTAGTGTCTTCTCTTAGCGTACAGTCAATCTGACACGGCTTGTCTAGATTCTCTGTAACAGAACAAGACGTTTCATTTCTCACATTCGTCACCGCGCAGGCACGCGTGAAATGAAGAGTGGAAGAGAAAGCGACGTGTCGCAATTGGTTCTTTGTCCACAAAGCCCACGATGTCACATCGGCCGTGGCGCGTACGGGCAGCTAGCCGGCTCTTCCGTTTTTCTTCCAGATTGCTCCTGAACTAACATCTCTCTTCTTTATTCTTCCTCGGCAACAATAAGCGAGTGGAAATGTGGTTACAAAGAAAGATCTTTCTGGAGAGAGAGGCTCTACTCTCGATTGTAGTGCATTGCACTCACGCGGAACGTACTCAGTGGGTGCCGCTTCGCAGTGAACCAGCGGCACGAAGTTGTGAATAGACGGGAAATGAAGGCGGGCGGCAAAGGGAGAAGAAAAAGGGCGTAATTTATATAGGGGCCGTCGGGAGTCAGCCCTCTTGCTAGAGGAAAGCTGTCGCGCACGATTTTTTCGGCACCATCGCTGATGATACACCATAGATGGTGCAACGACAGAAGCCGGGACGCACAATGCTGACTAACCGCACTTAGTAAGTAGTGGAGTCTGGACAGTGTTACCCTTCTCTTTTTCTTTCACATCGCTCGATTCTATTTCATTCTTGTCATCCAACGCCCACAGCCGGCAGATCGTCGCGATAACATAGGCATAGCGCCACTCGGAACTGCAGACGAAACGTGAAAAAAATGAGAGAATCGAATTATTCTGGCACAGGTTTTTCGCCTGAGAAACACGAAGCTTTCAAAAATGATGGATTGTTTCGCCAAGGTCCTCAGTATTTCTAGGCCTTTCGCACACGCGTCCGGTTGACCTTTCTACCTTTCCTTCCCTATTTTTCTCCCTTCACGAAGGAAAGTTTCCAAAGGACAGCAAGGAAGTCGAACCGAAAATGGCGATCTCTAGGAATAAGAAGTAGGCATCCGAATGAGCAGAATGAAACATTTCTCGTAGTCGCAGTTTCTTCGCTCGCCGCTTTGCACGCTTGACGTCGCTAAAGGAAGGAAATGCGTAGCATTGGAGCAGTCACAGGGTTCGTTTCCCTACGATCGGGACACTACGTCTAGTCCTGGAGCCGAGATCGATGACTCTTCGCGCGCAGACACGGAGGAAGCGGGAGAAACTGCGCGAAAGCTCCCAATAAGCAGCGATGCGAAAACCAAATGTTTTCAGCGAGCGACGACAGCGCGGAACGTTATTGCACTAGATCCACGGTCGATTGGCAAGCGCGGTTCAACGGCGGTCGGACTCCTTAAGCCACTCTCTGCCTCCCTCCCTCCCTCCCTCTCCCTCCCTCTCTCTCTCTCTCTCTCTTTCTTTCACAGGCTTTCCGCATGAGGTTTGTACGAGGAACCAGTTCGGGGGCACATCTTGTCATTTGAGAGCGGCCCTTTGATGTCTCTTCGCGTGCCCGAATCACTTCTGAAGTTCCAGTCCGGATGGTGCGGTGGTGTCGAAACCTCCGCAGCACGAAAGCGTCCTGGCGCTGGACGTTAAACCTTTAGTTGCGGTTTTGCTCTACTTAGATGTCATCCAGGCGCATAGCATGTGAAAGCATAATCAGGCGTGAAAAAAGATGGATGATGACGAGGCTTATACTGTGTGTATGTGCAGCAGCATCGCACTATGCTGATAGTTTGTATAAAGGGCATGCGTGCGTGTTTGCGTGTACGCGAGTGCGATACTCGCGTACACGCTTTCACCTCGCTATCGAAGGAACTCTATTTCTTTTTCGATGAGAACTCTCCTTTTGACCCGAAGGCTACGAATAAACATTGACTCAAACATATACTGACTTATTTTTGTCTTTTGTTTCAAGAGGAGTTGCTGTCCCACAATTTACGTTATGCATGACCCGTTACGTTTGTTCTATAGGCAATGAAAAACATCTAAATTACGAAAACGGTAGGCCAGGTTCAGCATTCTTTATTGGTGCTTCCAGGCACAAGCAGTAGCCCGGTCACGTATATGGTTTAACAAGGAAAGCAGAAGGAGAAAAAAAGAATACAGAACAGAAGCCGCCTACATCTTCCGCCACATGGAGCCAGCGTTACAGGTTATTGCATTACGAGCGGCCCAGGCCGCCGAGGCCTACAAATGAGCCAATTACTGCCTGCAACGCGCTAGTCTCTCTAATGTCAGTGCCCCTAACCCGCAAAGAAACACCGCGCGCGCGCATGCATTCTCACACTCGCAACGACGCACAAGAGGGCCCATCTCTGCGAGCAGAAATGTGAACAACACGAGGCCTGCACTGTATGAAGACAGAACGGCGAGTTGCGTTCCCTGCGTGACAAGCATTTTGTTTTCTCGCAGCCAGCTTCTGTGACTTAAACTACCGCCAGCGTGCGATGGGTTCGCTCTCAACCGCTCGGCACAGGGTAAGGCTGCTGCCGCTGCTACTGCGGCCTTGCCGGCAGTGCTTGCTCATCTTAGTTACGTACCCGCCGCGGTAGCCCTGTGGCTATGGTGCCGCACTGCTGAGCTCGAAGTCGTGGGCTTGATTCCGGCCGCAGTGGCTGCATTTCGATGGGGGAGAAATTCAAAAACGTTCGTGTAGTTGGATAGCTTAGATATAAGTGCGCGTTTAAGAACCCCAGGTGGTCTAAATTAATAAGGAGTCCCCCGCTACGGCATGAATCTCTCTTTCTTTTTTTAGGCCACCGCGTTTTTCAGGTAAACAGAAGCATCTGTTGGAATGATGATGAAAATTTTGGATTGGAGCAGTTTGAGCTACTTATTTGATCTTTCAGGAAACAGAAGAGTGAGGGTCACACGACGAAGGTGCGCTGACATGCCTTTTTTTTTTCGACCGCTCTGAGACGCATTGTTGTTCAAGTGGAAGAAGTGGACTTGTTCATAAAAGACAGGTATAAGGTAGTAGGAGTGAGTGAGTGAGTGAGTGAGTGAGTGAGTGAGTGAGAGAGAGAGAGAGAGAGAGAGAGAGAGAGAGAGAGAGTGAGTGAGTGAGTGAGTGAGTGAGTGAGTGAGTGAGTGAGTGAGTGAGTGAGTGAGTGAGTGAGTGAGTGAGTGAGTGAGTGAGTGAGTGAGTGAGTGAGTGAGTGAGTGAGTGAGTGAGTGAGTGAGTGAGTGAGTGAGTGAGTGAGTGAGTGAGTGAGTGAGTGAGTGAGTGAGTGAGTGAGTGAGTGAGTGAGTGAGTGAGTGAGTGAGTGAATATCTCGGGCGCATCAAAGCAATGTCTGTAGATTGTGGGGTAGAGGGCACTTAAGAAGTGGATACTGGGGAAGGCGATGGACTGTAATTCCCCTGCAGTTACTGCGCCCCTTAAATTCGAGTGCCTCAGGGAAGTAGGGCGAGTCAGCCTTCTGTCAGTGGGTGGCGGGACCCCTTAGCGCGTCGGTGTGCTTACATTCGATACTTACGTTCCAGCAGCGGATCAAGTGCTTAACATTCCAAACGTCGAAGCTAACGTCTCCGTGAAAACCGACTCGCTGACAAAGTCTCTACGCCTTTCGGCCAAACAATTGTGAATATGTTCGTATTACTCAATACAAACAGCCAACATTCCACACTATGCCGAAATCAGGGTCTTAAAGGCACGCAAGAAAACAGAAACGAAAGAACCATATCACTTACCTAGGGGTGTATCCGGGGGAGAGGGGGAGCGGGGGGGGGGGGTCTTATGGAGCTTCAGCGCCCCCCTCCCCGAAATTTTTTCGTGCTGTCATGCACCGCCGACAAAAACAACCCCCAGCGCCGGAAATCATTCTGGATTTTGTCTAGAAAGTCTATATCACTCTCGAAAGACATTTCGGCGTGAACATTGCGAACTCGGGCTGGATTTCGCGACAACGCCCATGCACCGGGAGTCACATAACGCAAGAAGCCCCATCCGAGCACGAAGTTTCAAGGGCGTTTTGATGGCGAGCTAATGGCGAGCGGGCTCGTCGCGGAATCTTGCGGAGGCCGCGGAATCTACGGAGCGCATGGATTTCAATTCCGAAACATTATGAGTATAAAGTTCTCATAAAGTTTTGATGCGAAAGGTGCACTGACATTTCCAAAGTCGTGCTTAAGAGTTTGAGTTCCGGAACTTTGTGGATTTAATGCTGTTATAAACGTTTGACGCCAAAGAAGCATTGACTTTTGTAAAGTCGTTCATCGGACCATACAACGAGACAAGCCAAATCAAAACACTATCAGACAAGTTGACAAAGCACGCAGCGAGGTCCAATGAGACGAAGCGTTGTGGTGGTTCATTCGTGCTGTCATGCCCCCAGAAAAGAATATCAACATTTCTTCCCCTGCACCAAAGTATTCATGTCGAGACAATATATAAAGCCATAAAAGGTAACTACGCTCTTATTTATTTTTTCTACTTTGACTTTTATTCACGAGGACCACATTGAGCCGCTTCAATTTTCTTGTTCTCACTAACCGCTGGCTGCCAGAACCAGCCAGAGGCCATGCATTTCTCACGTGTTGCCCTGACAACCGCGCGGCGCACTTCGGTGCGCGTTCGTTTTTCTCTGGCCGAGTGCATTTTGGACTGGCATAGTTTTGGACACTTTTTGGCTCGCAGACGAGAAAAAGAAACAATGGTCTCTCGCCGCCATCTCTGTGGGGACTCGACGGATTGCAACGCGTTCGCTTGAGCGCATCACCTTCACTTCGATGTTATCGCAACCTCTCCGCGAAGTGTTTTGTCTCACCGGTGAAGGATACCGAGCAGAATGCGTATGGTTCTCTGTGGTTCCAGCACCAGCCGTTTTCTTCAATATTCCTTCGGTAGCCACATCAGCTGCCCAAAGTGGGCATTCAATTGTGGCCCACATGCTTTCCTTTTTTTTTATATCGGTACCCGCGTAAAAAACAAGACATTGTTGCGGCGCAGTGAGTTGTCGCATGGTGAAAGTTCGATTTCGTTACTTCTTTTGCTGAAAGTAATGGGCCAGGAGGCCAGGAGACGCTTCAGTTGTCGGATCCTCTTACTATATTATGACGTCAGCAATTATATAGACGCTCCAGGCGCATTTCTGCCGTCGCCGTTATGTTCCTAATGAAGTCCAAGGGCGATAACATCGTCACCGCGCTCCGCATGCTGTACGTGCGAGTTAAAGCGCAGGGGAGGGGAAGGGGGGAGCCGACGATGGTGGCTCACTGTTGTGTGCGCAAGGGAGAAAAGCGGGGAGGAGGCGCACCGCCTTCCGTCTCGCGCGACGCGTCGGGGAGAGTGGAAGAAGGGGGGAGGGGGATTAGGATGCTGTGATATGGGTATCTGTGATTGCGCAACACGTTTATTTGCTTTGTTTGACGCATTGTATACAGTGACGTTTTCTTAGTTACGTAGATTTATTGGAGACTTATACCTGCATTTAAATATCTTGTTGCGAGGTTTTGTGTATAAAAGCAGTGAACTTTGTTCCGAGGGACACTTTTTTGCCCTTTGTCAAGCTGTATCTCCGCATTTCTACTTTATATATTGCAGAACTCCTGCTTTATGTGTGTGCTATCTGTTTCGGCTGTAATTTCGCTGCAAGTACTATACGCGGCCAGTGACAGCTGCTCCTGCGCAATACATTGTAGTGAAGGACAGCGTCATTGAGATTTCTCCCTGGCCGCGTCATATGTACGAAAATGTAAACAAGTTTCTTGAAACACAAAGTTTCATTAAAATATTTGACCTCAACTTGTTCATTTCATGGCCTTTACAAGTTTTGCATATTAGCAGCATGCACTGCTTTACTGCTTTCGAATTGATATAGTTCTAAAGTTCGTGTGATATTTTCTTTCCTTATTAAATAAACAAAAAGCATGGAAGCATTGATATCAGTTATTTTTGCCTTAATTTTGGGGACATGCAAATATATACTTTTATTAAAAAATAAATATTTTTCTTGTCTTGACAGTGCGTAGCGTTCAAAAATTTGTTTGCAGTATCTTTGGCAATTGGGAATGCAGTTATTATTCCTGTATTTGATCCCTCGACAATGAATGAATAGAATTTATTGATAGGAAAGACAGAGAGGTCGACCTGAGCTAGTGCGCTCTAGTTTGCTACTCTGCACTGGGGAAGAGGGAAGGGGAGTGAGAGTATTGGGATGGATGATGATGATGATAATAATAGAAGTGGTGAGTGCTTATGTACATGATACAGTTGTCTCGCTAGAGCCGCTCGCCGAGCTTGGTGTCCTGATCCCTCGACAAATTTTAGAAGGAGGAGTCCGAGCTCCTCCCCCCCCCCCTCCGTACAACATTTCTGGCTACGCCACTGCACTTAGCCATAAAACAGAAACGACAATAATTACAGCGGAGCGCACAGCAATATGGAACAGGCGGCGTGGGTCATAAATATAAGGAGCAAATATAAGTGCCATGGACAGATGCTGCGACCAGGCGACCATAGGGGCGCGGGTCTTTGAGGTAGACGACTGCAACGCTATGAGGCGAAGCCAGGAGAGGGCAGTGCGCGGCACACAAGAGGCCCCGCGTTCGCTTCCGAGAGAAAAAAAAAGATTGCAGCATGGAAAGCGAAGACCACGATCGCGGCGGAGTCCAGCTGGAAAACAATTTCCCACCGCTGGTGCATTCACCGCTTTCTTTTCATTTGTTCCAGTGGTTGTCCGCGAGATTTGCTGCTCCCTGAACCATTGGGTTCGCGATGAAATGTGCAGCGATGCTTTTTTTTGTTTCCTCCCCACGAATGCGTAAAGAAGGGAAAGGGAGACCAAATGTGGTGGGAGGATGCGGAGCCTTCAATATGGGCTGTAGGGAAGTTCGGAGAGGGGACAGCGGCAAAAGGGCTTCACTGCACGGCGTATGCAGACATACGTGTCGGACTCGGTAGTAGTAGCGCCGTTTTGTTCATGGTTAGAGGTCAGGTTAACAATCTTGTTCTTCCTCATTTACATTAACGACCTAACCCCATAAAGTTTCTTCTTCTAGAAAACTGTTTGCTGACGGCCGCATACCTTGTCACGAAGTATAAGCGGCTACAGATCGCCCAACGTTTCAATCTGATCTGGACAAATCATGTTGTAAGACTTGATCAATGAAACATAACGTTAATAAATATGTCATGGAGAGTTACCCACCTTACTTCTCACGACATACGTACACCTATTATCATAATAACGGGACTACTTACTGACAGATACCTTGGCATTTCTATTTCCGATAACCTTCCCTGTCAAGCTCATGTTTACCGTATAACTAGTTATGCTAATCATACTTTTTGTTACCCGCCGTGGTTGCTCAGTGGCTATGGTGTTAGGCTGCTGAGCACGAGGTCGCGGGATCGAATCCCGGCCATGGCGGCCGCATTTCGATGGGGGCGAAATGCGAAAACACCCGTGTACTTAGATTTAGGTGCACGTTAAAGAATCCCAGGTGGTCGAAATTTCCGGAGTCCTCCACTACGGCGTGCCTCATAATCAGAAAGTGGTTTTGGCACGTAAAACCCCATAATTTAATTTTAATACTTTTTGTTATATAAGACGTAATTTTTGCTCAACCAATCTGAAGCGCTTGCTTTATACACCCCAAATGGAGGACCAACTGGACTATGCCTGGATACCAGTGATAATTCGGAGAAGAACGGTTGCCTTCCAAAACAAAAATAATGTACGCGTGACCATTGTCAAATTTTGCGTGTCAAATTTTGTTGCTCGAATGGCTGAATATGAATGAATATGAATGAAGGCACGTATTACGGCCCTATATTACCTACCCACTTGTGTCTCTCTTGTGTCCCTCTGAGAACGAAAAATTATAGGTAGCAAGAAGGCCTTGCGAATTAGACAGCATACACGTGTAGTTGATGTTAAGGTTAAATGCACTTTCTACTTGCCGTTTGAAAGCTACGAAATAATATGAAATGTACGTAATGCGCAGCAGCCGCTCATTCATATTTACTATTTCTTAGTGATATCCACGTACATAAAATTTAGTCTATCATACGTGTGATCAGGCATCCTGCATGTTGACTCAGCAGCTCTTCCTCAAATGAGTGCATAGTAATTGTTACAAACACACGGTACCTGCAGCAGGGACAAGACGTTTTTGTGGCAGCGATTGCTTTCTTCTTCCCCTTCTTTAGCTAGTTAAATGTACCAAAAAACTCAGTCATAATTTTGCAACCAGAATTATTTTTCTGCTGCTTCTTTTTCTTTTTTTTTTCACTGAATGCTGTAGCTTTTTCTCCTTCACTAGCGCAGGGTAGTCGACCGGGCTCAGCCTGATTAACCTCCCTGCCTTTTTCTTATGTCTTCTGTTTCTCTCTTTCTCTCTCTCTCTGAGTTGCGTACAGAGTTGTCTTATGTTATCAAGAAAAAAAAGTCATTAGTGTTTTAGCATCAATAGGAGCATAACTTAAGTCAGTGCGGCAATATCTCGTTGATGTACCGTGTCTGCCTGAAGCGTGACATTTGTCACTTTGTGAGCCAATAAGGTCGAAGAGTTGTTGAACTTGTGCGGGCTTGAAAACAAATGAAGTATTCCGGTCAACAACAAAAAAAAGCATAGACGACATTTTTTTTTTCTTGCTGAAGCCATTCAAACAACTTCTTTCTGTTTAAAAAAATATCTCCCCTCTTCTCCACTTGTGACCAACTCTCTCCATCGGCCCTCACACTTTAAGAGTATTACGAGCTCTTCAGCAGCTCCCGATGTCACGATTAGCAGGCAGTGCTGAGTGCGCTTAATATAACGTTTCACCGCCTGTTCTGCTTCAAACAATGCAGTGCTTATTATGCCAGAAAAATTCTACCGAACTGTCTTTACTTTTCCCTTTGTTCGTTTCCGCGCAAAGCGAAAGCAAGGGTGTAAAGAGTCATACGGTGGGGAAAAAAAAAAGAGGCCATTTGTTAAACTATATTTGCACGAGAGAAAGAGAGAGGGGAACCAATTTGGCCTCAAAAGACCGACGCCTCCATTTGGCAAGCAGGTCGCGAAGGAAACAGACCGCACTCTGCTCGACCGAACACTATACCGCCCATTTACAAAGCCGTCGCCGTCGCAACAGCATCTGCGCACGCAGCATAAACAAAGCGTCGTAAGAATGAGAATATTTGCCTCTTGACGGAAACACTGTCGCGGCGCAGCTGAATGCGCAGGGTGCAAGTAGGAGCACACGCGAGAAGTGTCTGCCTCTTTCGTTTCCGCTAACAATTGGGAGGGGGCCCGTTCGAGTAACAACCAGGGCAAAAAATAACGCCGCCAGCAAAGCCTTTCGGAATGCGTGTTACGACGGCGGGAGTGGCAAAATAGAGGCAGCGGTGTATGTCGGCGCGCGCAGCCGATGTTCAAGAGTAAGTTGCGAAGAAGGGGAAGGGGATCGGCTTTCCAATCTGAAAGTATTATGGGAAGAGAGACTCGGTCAGGCTAGAGATTGCGTTTTAGAAGATGAGGTGCCGCAGCCGCCGTTTCGTGAGTGGAGTAACAGCGGGCCAACAAAAAGAAAAAAAAAATGCCGCCTCGGCGTTTCTTTGCCAATAGGCTCGACCATCTCGGCTTCGACTGTTTCCTCGACGCTCTCTCTCTCTCTCTCTCTCTCTCTCTCTCTCTCTCTCTCTCTCTCTCTCTCTCTCTCTCTCTCTCTATTTGTCCTCATTCTGTTTGTCTGTTCTTCCTCAATCTGCGGTGCAGTGCTCCGCTCTGTGCAGACGCGTTTGCATAGGCGTACGTGCGATCAGAGACGAGGCTGTGTTTTTTTCCGTCGTTTCTTTAAACCGCGATTTCTTTTCTTCCGGATCTCACTTTCCTTTTTTTTTTCTTTAGATCGCCACTTGGGTTTGGCATCGCGCGTGTAGTGAGCGTTGCGTGAAGCTCATATGCATATTTGATTGCTACAGCGATCGATATGCGTCGTGTTGGCGGCTGATCAGAAAATTTAGTTGTCTGGAGGCGGCGACCGCGTGGAACGTATTTCAGGCGTATCTTTGGCGCGACATCGGTGGGGTTTCTTTTTTTTTCTTCTTTAACTGCGCCGCGCTATGCCTTCATTGCATCTAGAGCTGAGAGGCATTCTGAATCATTACAACTTGAAGACACAAACGCGAATAATGCATTTCGGCTGTCATTTCGGCACTTCAGCTCCGCGATAGGAAATAAACGCGGTGACGCGAAGCCCGAAACATGCCGTGCCTCGCAATTTTTTGCTGCATGGCCTGTCGAATTGCAGTACAGCGTCGTGCACTGAATACGAGGAGGCTTAAACCCACTCATGACAAGCATGGCAGATAGATGCAAACTTTAATGAGAAGCTAGAGAAGTAATCACGACTGATGAGAGCTTTTAGCCATTTACTGCGATGAGCTATCAACTTGCAAGTGGCGTCTTCGCGGCTCGCCTCACTCGCCTCTTCACTATATAGCGTTCACTGAACGATTTGACACGGTCCCACGTCTACTGCCCCGTAGCTTTTCAGAATAAGAATCATAAAAGGTTTTTCATTGAGATGATTAAAAAGATTACAATATGTTAATATAAAGTGAGCTTTGCCTTTGTCTGGTCTTCGATTACTCCACCTCCGAGACTTACATACACCAAGTAGAATTGTTACACATGCTTAAAAATGTACACTTAACTTATTCGAATGTTTAATCTCTATATTATCTTACTTGTATACCCTTGTACCCGTTTGCCCATGACGACCGCTCAAAGTTGACGAAACGAAAATATGAATACTGAAATATGAAACTTGAATATCATACTTATCACCAAATTACGCCAGTTAGCATTGCCTCACGCCATTGAAAAAGAATTAAAGGACTCACATCTTCAGACCTTCCGCTGTCTTCACTGCCAATCTCACATCTGTGGTGAGGCGTCCTCATTTAAATGCCCCAGCTGTACTGGCTCTCATGAAGCGACTTCGAAGGAATGCCCGAAGATGAAACAGGAGGTTCGTATTCTTCGAAAAATGGCAAGAGACCAATCTTCACGTAAAGAGGCTGCTCAATCTGTTCGCCAAAGTGACCAACGCTCGCCACAGAAGCATCACAAAACCATTTCAGGAAAACTACCTAGCGTGGCACAGGTACCACGACCACCTCTGCTTGTGCGCGCATCAAGGACAGTAACGGCGTCTACTGATAATTCAAGGTCGACGAGAGCACGCGGCAAACATTCACCTCCACCGGCTGATACAGGCACAGAATGGCCTTTGCTGCCCTCTAGGCCCATTGCCATGCCAGCGGGCACTAGCGGTCCTCTGCGCCATGAAGCCAAGAATTATAGGGCCAATGAAACCGGTGACACTACGGGCAAGCAAGGAGATGAACACAATGAGAAGGAGAGCGTACAAAATATGCTGGAGCACCTAGTAGAATCAATGCGCGTGATTCTCGGTGGTCTCGAGACTCCGGCCTCTAAAAGTGCCCTACAAGTGCTCGCCGTGCTAGAGCCGCTTATCGTAGCTCTTTATGTGCTATAAAGATTTTGTTTGGCGCTTGTGCTGGTCACGCAGGGCAGGCCCACACCAGCATCGTCCTAACGCCTCTTTTTTAAGTTCACTCAAATTGGTGACTACAGACTTGAGGCGAAACATTATTGCGGCTTCATGGATGACATTTGTGAATGTTTATCATCAGAGTGATGAACTTGCTTTCACCTTTGCGCATCCTTCTTGCTATGTCATCATCATTCCTCATCACATCTTTATGTCCCTGTTCCCCTCCCCCTGTACAGAGTAGCAGGCTAGAGCACCTTAGCTCAGGCCGACCTCTCTGCCTTCTTTCAACTAAATTATCTCTCTCTTGCTCTACATATGTGCCTCTTGTCATTCGGCCATAACCACAACTCAGAAAGTTGCCAGAGTGGACGTGCCTTCATGTTACGTCACGTTACTTTATTTTACAGACTCATGTTACGTCACGTTACTTTATTTTACAGACTCATGTTACGTCACGTTACTTTATTTTACAGACGCTGCTTTATATTTCAGACGTTACTTACACGTAAAAAATGGTTTCCTGTTACTGAACTATTTTTATAGCAGCGGAAGGAAACTGACACAGGTAATACAACGAAGTATGAAACACACCTCAGGCAATCAGAATGGCATTCCTGCAAGTGCGCATGCTCCTTCGTCACGTGTGTCTCCGCGTCAAGGCGCTGGGTTCCGGCCCAGTCTTGATCTCCAGAACCTGAGTGTGTCTCCTTTCTTACGCTCCAGTAGCGCATTTCGTCAAGCTCATTTTATTTCACGAGCCACTGCGCCTAGATCACCAGGGGCATCTCCAAGGAATCGACAGTCGCGCGTCGCATCATCACTCTAGCTTGTCGTATTCGCGTAAACGATGGTAAAGTGGTACAAAAGCGCAGTGCATTATTGCACGGAAAGCGACAAAATAAAGAAGATGAAGTCGATTTCGGCACGTTCGTGCGGACTGTCGGCGCGTTTCGGGAATCGAGAGGAAGAGTAGAGTTGGAAGAGAGTAGGGCGCGTCTCCACACACCAAAATCGATTTTAATCAACCTTGTCACATCTAACCAGAAAAAAAACAGATCACATTTTGTTGACTTCTTTCACTAAATCCTTGCTCGTTGTGAAATCTTTAAGTGTGCAGTCAAAAATGTGTGAAAGGTAACAAAAACCCAGCACCTTTCAAAGTTGCAAAAATAATGTTTGCAGAGTTTTGGAGTTCTGGAGTTAGCAAAATCGCAAACTAACGATTATGTAGTTGTAAGCGTGCAACTTCAGGACTCCGCAACAAAGGCAAATATTCTTGCTCTCTAACATGGTGCTTGCGCATGTGCTAAAACTCGGAAGAAAAGAAGAGCATCTTACGTGCATTTAGTGGTTCGGTTGTGTTACTTTATTTTTTTAGAAGTGACATTCGTAATATACCAGCGAATACTGCGGCAATGTCTACAACCCTGATTTCCCGACGTTTGGCGCTCTATTCGGTGCAATTTAGGAAGTTGCGATATTTTCTCAGCGAGTGTTTAGTGACTTGCTGAGTCCTAACTTTCACTTTGTTACCATGCCATTTGCTTCATATCTTTGCCCTTTTGGGGAAGCTTTAGCTCGAGTGCTCCTATCTAAATACATGGGAAAGGAGAAATCGTATTCTTTTTTTCGGCTATCACTGCACCATTGATAGGTGGGGCGTATCACTGGCGCACCAGAGGGACGAACGAGGGCGTGGGTTCGTCCCACTTTCGGCGTTCCACGCGGTACCCGCGTACAGTTCACTGAATGCACGTTAAAAACCTTAAGTGGTCAAAATTAACCCGGATCCTCCCACTATGGCATGCCTCATAATGATATCCTGGTTTTGGCACGTAAAACCCCAGAATTCAATTCCGAGCAGTTGCCTGTAAAAGGGAGTCGCCCACAAAATAAATTTCGCATGCGATGACAACGCGGTTGTCGCGATGTGTGAAGTGAACAATAGCCCAGGCCAGGAGCAGGCAACGCCGAAAATACGTATAGGAAGGAAGAGGACGTGTGGTTGGCGCTGTACGTTCTTGCACGCTCTGTAGAGCTCGCTCTTCGAGTAAAGGCAACTCCACTATAACTCCCACTTTTAGGGCAGTATTTCGCTCTCACCTTTCTGGCTGTGTGGTCGCAAACAAGAAAAAAAGAGAATACGCGCTGCGCGTTCTCTCCCCAAAGATCAAAGGGCGCCCAGACGTCCTTAGGCCATGCGATATTGTGCAGTTGCATCAAACGCGCCAGTCAGCAGACGTGAGCAGACGGCTTACAGAGCAGACGGCTTACACATCTTCACTTTTCTAAAGATGAGCTGCCTCGGCGCACGCAGGGTCACGTGAACGCGAGCGCGCGTGCCTGCAAGCGCACACACATGCAACATTTTCGCGAAATCAGATAAAAGAAAGGTGAACGGTACAAAAGCAAGGCACTGCGTAGAGCCACTTCATAGGCGCATATTCTCAGGCACGTTGGCCCAATCGATTTTTCTATTCGCGTTCTTATTTCCGGTTTTCTCTATTAAATATTTTATTCTTTCTTTCTATTTTTTTTATTTGTAGCAAGGCATATTTTTTAAATTGTTCAGATTCCTTCCAGAGAGTCAATGCTACCATCTTGTGCTGCGTTTCTAACGCATCCCTCGAGGCTTTGAAGAGCTCTGCGTGAATAGAGAATTTCGCAATACAGCGAAATTTTACGCTACTTTGCTCGTGGCACCTGTATTTTTCCGGCACAGCAGGGGCATAGGTTACGTTGGTTTGCTTCTGTACAAAGCCACACTGGTTCGTAATGCATGGGCAATCAAAGCGAGAGATACGAGTAAAGCGTTTTAAAGAGCATGTTTTAAAAATATCAAAAGCTTGGTAAAATGTCGACGCATGCTTGCAGGAAAACGCGGATAACATGCATATTTCATAGAGCACTAACTAGTCGAGGAGCTCTAACTCGCATTTTTTGAAACGGCATCGAATCTTAATCAAACACTATTTAATACAGTGACAACAAATGTAACATGAAAGATGATACCACCAAATCAGTTATTAATAAACTTGATAGCTTTCAAATAACTTTCCAGAAAGTTTCTAACACAATGCAAGTCTTTCAGACAGTTTTACACTAAATCTGGCTAAATTTATATTTTAAGTCAATCAATTCGCTATTCGACTGGTACACTTATTTGAAATTCTTATTTATTTGGAATTGGTTAATCATTCACATCCGTGTCAGCGCCAGCTCTAAAACTACAAGAAAAAAATATAATTTTTAACAGCAGTTATTTGGTTCGAAAGCGAAATCAGGCAATGCCATCGATAGTGAGCAGTGAAACATTTATTTATACAATACTGCGGACAAGAAGTCCAAGCAGGTTGAGCAAAAAACAAAGATGATATACACAGAAGAACAAGATGAAACAAGTGTGTAACGCGTTTTTCACACAAATTGTTTGGTCGTAAGGTAGACGATTAAGAAAATTTTTAACTTGATTACAATACAGCTATAATAATACACGAAATAACAAGATTTACACAAATGATATACAGCTCACCGGCGCTGGGAGTATGCTTCAGTTAGTTTATTCCAGTCATCTATTGTTTGTGGAAAAAAAGAGTACCGAAAAGTGCCAGTCCTTGCGAAAATAGGTGTTAGAGAATGAGGGTAGTGGTGCCAAGTGGGTCTGCTTGTCAAGGGGGATACGTATTTTGCGGTGTCTAAGGCTATCCTATGAATAAATAATTTTGAAAGAAACTCTAGCCGACTTTTCTTTCTTCGAATTTGTAATAGTTCAATACCGCTATCGGTTAGTAATGCAGTGGGGGAGTCATCGGTGCAATGATGAAACACTCGTGACAAAAGAAAAAAAGGAAACTGCCACTGCAAGAATTTCAAAGCACACAGCAAGAACGACTCGGAAAACAGCTAATATAACAACAACAAAGAACTTACAAAAATACACACGACATTAGAAACTCCCGAACGCACGGACCGAGCGCTTTGATGTATGGTCAACTCAAAGTGGAAATTAGCAAGTTTTCTAGACATCATAGACTTTATTTTTCTCCCTTTAGCACATCCGCTAACATTCGCAATTTTCGTGTTTTCGGTAGGGTTTCCGTATAGCGGGAACCAGTGGAAACAGACACGGGACATTAAGAAAACAGAACTATTCCTCAGCACACGCTTGACTATCGGTACAGCTTTTTGGGGAAAGCGAGCGAGAGAGAAAGTGAGAGCAAGCGAGGGACGTTGGGCCTGACCGCACCCTGTTGGTTAGCCTACATTAGGAGAGAGGGCGCAAATGCGCGCACGTGACCGGACCTGCCGTTGGTCCGCACATTTCGAAATTTTCGGTGCACCGAAATGGCAGATATTGAGATGAGCAGTCTAGCTGGTTTATTTTTCTGTGCGCGCGCATTATGCATGAGTGGGTCGTTTCATGCATATTCCTTGTCATCTGTAGTAGCATGCTTGTCACCTAACCTTCGGAGCGCCAAAGTGCAAGAGGAGCCTTACAAGGAGACTCGACGACACATCTTGCCAGTAATGTGGTAGCTTCAGAACTGCGGACATAGATCGAGCATACGAGTTGCAGTGCTGTTCATACCAGTCTCCGTGATAGGAGTATCGAAACACCAGTGCAAAAATAATTGAACAGAGACCGTAGACAACTGCAGCTCTCATAGAAATATAAAGGGCAACCAGTCACAGTGCAAATACGCAGAGCCGAAGTCATAGGCTAACTAAAACGACTGCTAAAACCAAGAGCTAGGCTTGGTACCCGGTTAGAGTCCGTGCATGTTAACGCCTGTGAAGCATGGTCGAAAAGAAGCTAGGGAGAGTTCTGTTTGACTTCTCCGCTATCAAAACGCATTCCCCTAACTTTTCGTCGTCTGCTACCTTTAACTTGTGCTTCACCTAACATTGAGTAATATGAAGGCAGAGTACTCTTTACAAGAAAAAAATATGTCGAGGGTGGTAATAAGGACAGGTTTCTGAAAAAAAATATAGAAGTTAATTATCATTAATGAAGAAACTACACTATGAAAGGTAAAAGAGAAATTTGAAAGACAGAGGGGATAAATTCGTACCATGATAGAATGAGAGAATTAGCTTTGAAGTTAGAGGTGGAGTGTGTTGAGGAAAAGCATAGCATGGACTTGTGCTTTCGCACATCAGTATAGAAGACAGCAAAAATAGCCGTTGGAACTTACACCACCGCCTGAAACGCTCTAATTTCACAAATAAAAACAGATTTTTTTTTAGAGTGCAGCCTTTTGACGCTCGTTCCTGCGGCGAGTGTCGGTGGCGTAATCAAGCGAACGAGCACAGCGAAAGATCAAAGAGCGAACGCGGAGCGAGATGAAAGACGTGAGCCGCGAACGGCGGAGACCAATGAGAGCGGCCCCTTCAGTGACGTGCACGTGGGAAACTGGAGTCATGCGGACCCGCCCGAGCGCTCGATGCGTACTCGTATCTGGTCTTAGCCAGACCGCTAGTTTCATTCTATCGTCTGCTCGCGTCATCTCTCGCTCGCCCTTGTTTGGTTAGCTTGGTTAAGTCTCGTTCACGTTTGCTTCGACTGCTATGATTTGCGATTATTTTGTAATCCGATTGCATGCGCTAGGTGAATTGTGTAATACTTTCCGGAAGCCACGCGGCATCAGCGATTACATTGTAACCTTCGACGAGTCATGAGTAAAAGCCGACGCGCTTGACCGGCAGATCAGGTTTTCGACGATCGCCGACTCTGCTACAAGTCTCTCTCAAACTATTTGCCTCAATATATTGTGAAATGATAGCACGTACAGAGCTGCGCTCAAATTTCGCATTGAGGAGTATCGTAATCGTCGGTGAATTTGTAATCTTTTTTCAGGACTAATGTTTCAAAGCCATTACTCAGAACTGCCAACACTTCGCAACCATAAATTGAAGATTTGGTAGCCACCGTCGATCAAATAACAGAGTAAAATAAATTCCTTACAACCATACATTGTGTAGGACAGTTCGAAAATTTGAGCCAAGCAATAAGTCGTGTCAACACGCTTTCGCAACTACGCTACAGCGAAAAAGAAAATGCAGACTAAGGGACCACGCCAGGAACAAACGTACAGGTTTGCGGCGTTACTATTACAGAGCTGCGGCGATTCTTGAAAACAGGTCAATCATCCTGGCGCATCTGAATCCATAGTAATCAACGGTTTGTACATGTGTTCTGTATTCAGCGCTGTGCTTCCTGAAATGTTCACAATGCAGCCTGCTGACTGTTCTATATGTTTTATAGAGTTCTAAATGATTCAGTGCCTTTCCAATGACACCAGTGAACTTGGTGGAATTCTTCCTTTCTCCTGGCATCTTTGGCTGGGAAAATGGCCTAGGATTTAACCGGTCTCATCTGCTGGCCTCCTGCATTGCAGGCTCACGAATCAAAGTGAGCTTTACTGCAATGCCTGAATTTGACTGACCTCAGCGACCAGTTGTGGGCGTGACCTGCCCCACATGCTCTCAGTGTTAGAGCTTTTATCTCGAAATTAATTTAAACAAATTGAGGGGTCTTGCGGAACAACGCGGTCTAATTATGAAGCACGTCCACCGTGGTGGACTATGCATCTATCTATCTATCCATCTATCTATCTATTCATCTATCTATTCATCTATCTATCCATCCATCTATCCGTCTATCTATACATCTATCTATCCAGCCATCTATTTATCTATCCATCTATCTATACATCTATCTATCCATATATCTGTCCATTTATATATCCGTCTATCTATCCGTCTATCTGTCCGTCTTTCCGTCTATTTATCCGTCTGTCTGTCTATCTATCCGTCTGTGTCTTTCCGTACAAACATCGTCATGGTACACAGGGCTCACATGAGATCAAAGCTGCGAGATGCATGTTTAGTGCACGCATTAGCCCCAGCAAGTACGGCCAGACCCAGAGGGTCTATGTTAAATATCAACTCCTGCGGCGACAATTTACGCCATCGATAACTGTCGCTAGTTCCTTCCGGCCTTTTAACTCAGAAAGGGAGTGAAACGCCAGTAATGACGGCGCCTTCAATTCTAAGAGCTATGTTTCGAAAAAAAGAGAAAAAGGCAGCAGATGCGAAGCAGCTACGAGCAGAAGCCGCTAACGCAACGACCTGCTTATTTTGCCTTTACATTGATATAGCGTTCAGCACGCGTCTAGAGATTGTCTAGTACTTGTAAACAACAAATGAGTTGACAGCCTTTAACAAGGCGTCGCGCGGCACGACTAACGGGTATGGTGAATAAAAAGCTTTTGAAAATAATAAAATACTCATTTGAGCGGGACAAAACGGAAAGGGTGTTAGACGGTCGTCATAGTATTCCTGCTTCGCTTCTGGGTTATGATGTCTGGGTAATGGAGTGGGTTTGTAAACAAGTTCAAAGAATACACAACATGAAAAAAATCATTTGGCGGAATTTTTTTTCCTCGCTCCTTTGAGCGAAAATCATTTACTGACCTGGACCAGATAACTATGTTCCCTTCTTCTGTAAAAAAAAGCTGTGAAAAATGCAGTTCATTGCAAGTATAAAATACATCTGAGGTAACGACGTGGTAACGCGTGGAGGAAAGCAAGAAGCTGGCTTGCGAAAAGAAAAAAAGACTCGACGCTGGAAGCTAAGCCGACAAATGAGCCAATCGCAAAGCACGCCACCAGTACAGGAAAAGTTCAAGATGCGGAAAAGCTTCTTTCGCCCCCGCTTCCTCTTTTTAAGACGCGACGAGCGTTCAATCTTCCCTCAGTTCTCCTGTCTTATTTTCATCCGCGACCCTCGGCATCTCGGTTCCATTAGGAGGTGACGAGGCGAACTCTTATCGGAAGCCCCTCGAGGCATAGAAACGCCGAGCTCGTTCACACAGAGACACCGACGGCTCACTCACCGGCGTGACGCTGTGAGCACTAAAGCTGCGTCCAGAAGCAATGCACCCCAAAAGTTTACGCGTAGCGGGCTTGAAGGGGAGGTCAAAAACGCGCTACACGCTTTTGAGAGAGAGAGTGAGAGAACAAGGATAGGAAACGCAGGAAGGCCAACCAGAAGAGCATCCGGTTTGCTACCCTACACTGGGGGTGGGGGAAAGGGGAATAGAAAAAGGAAAAAGGGAGAGAGTAAGCACTGAGTGCGTGTGGGAAGGACACTATACACAGGGACACTATAAACGGTCTCTTAAGCCGGTGCACTTCAAGTACTGCACTGGTGCACGAATCGCTTTTCGAGCCAGTGACGGGTGCGGCCACGGTCCGAGTATCTTTGACTCGGTGAACGGTCTCGAGTCCAGTCGGGGTAAAGTTGCCCGCAGGGAGAGGCGTTGCACATCGTAGCGAGGGCACGTACACAATAGGTGCTCGGTGGTTTCCTCGCACCCACAGGAGTCGCACATCGGGCTCTCGGCCATTCCCAAACGACGCCCATGTACTGCGCATTTCGTGCACTTTAAATAACCCCAAGTGGTCCAAATTAACCGGGAGCACACCGCTGCGGCGTGCCTCATAATGATATCTTGGTTTTGGAGAGCAAGATACAAGGATTAATTAAGAGCCGCCAACTTGTTTGCCTATGGTTGTGAAACAGCTTGTCACGCCAGAAAAATATGTACACAGTCACTTCGCCACTTCGCTGTTTTATACCTACTTTAGATGAAGTGCCTTCTTTCGTTAGTGTCACATGCGCAGAGACGAGTGAACTTTGCATGTTTCAGGTTCGCACAGGTGCTCGTTTTTTTTTTTGTTTTTTTTTGCGTTTCACTGCACAGAAGTGTCGGCGAGAGTCGCAACCAAACCGTTTCTGTTGAAGAGATTCCGATGTTTCAGAACCCACTTGGTTCCTTGTCGAGGGGTGACCGGAATGTTCAGAATATAAAAATTGCCATACAGTCAAAATTAGAATATCGTTTTATTGGCATTCATACTGGAAACCAGTATATTTATATAGTGAGCTAATAACTGAAGGGACCCTTTTGATTGAAAAATGAAACGATGGTGATGGCGAAAGACGAAACCAAGAGTTTGACTGTGTCGGCGTGCAGAAGCAAAGGGAAGCTACGTCAGCAATGGCAAGCATCACTGGTTCCTATCGTTCCACCTTGTGCCTAGGAATCGTACAATGGCTGCACTTCCAAAGAGCGACATATCGCCGCAAGGCCCCCAATTTATCAAAGGTTATAATTATGCACAGGTACCTATTTCTTGCTGAAAATGTCTAAACATTCGTTCGTGATCTACGTCGCTGGTTTGTCTCTCTTGTGAGGGAGTAGACCCTTGTACAGAGCGGACAAACATGGGACTACTACAGCCTACAAAAAAAATACAAAAATAAAAATGTAATAAAGAACAGCCCATGTCACGGGTGTCTAAACCGAAAATAGCTCGCTATAAAAATGCGTCTTCATAAGTACAGTCGCCATACTTCCAGCAGATACGAGGGTCATACTTTCAGGATAAGGTCGGGGTCTTCGAAGCGGAAAGACCGACTGTGTCCTATTCCGCTATTGGCTTTCTTTGCCCCTATGGAGAGCTCTTAAACCAAGAGACAGTGCATCTACTGCTATATAATTTTGCAAGACCACCATTTTGCGAGACACAACAAATTGTAACTAGGGTCACTTCATGAACGTAGCTCTGCGGTGAGCGGCCCATATTTTGTTTTGTGACAATATTAAAATGCTGGCGTAAAATACATGGACATACCACAGACGAAAACGACAACCCAAACACTATGTTGTTGATTTCATCTCTTTGCCCATGATTCTTACACATTCGTTTTAAAACAAAAAATAATTATCCAATCGGCGAGCTTTCTACGGTAATTTTTAATAACAATAAGGAAGTTTCGTTCATTCGTAATCAATAATGTTACGCGAAATGTGATTAACTCGTACAAAATCTCGAACACAAAAGGGCTACACAGTTAGTGGCTCCCTGAACCCCACCGCACTCCCGCCTCCCGCCTTCTACCCTGTTGTTTATTACATGCGATTGTTATTACTGAACATCGAGTCCCTCAGATTTCTCTGTCTGCCAAAACCACAATGCCATGGGGCTACACGTCCTGAGGTCAAAGTAATTCGTATTCTAAAACAATCGCAGCACAATTTCAAAGGCAGCTTGGTCGCACTGAACCACGCTAACGACCCGTCCAGTTACGAGAAAATCAAGTTTAGCTCCTGTCTATTCGACTTCGAGCACTACGAACGCAAAACGCTGCGACAGCGGTCCAATCTGTTTAGGCGCCGCATTTGTCGAGGCTGCCCGAGGTTGCAACACCGACTTGCTCGAGCGGATAAAATTATTTGAGCAGGAGAGAGAGAGAGAGAGAGAGAGAGAGAGAGAGAGAGAGAGAGAGAGAGAGAGAGAGAGAGAGAGAGAGAGAGAGAGAGAGAGAGAGAGAGAGAGAGAGAGAGAGAGAGAGAGAGAGAGAGAGAGAGAGAGAGAGAGACGAACACCAACAACCACAGCTAGGCGCAATGATTCGGGATCGTGCCCTCGCATTGAGTCGCGCCATCGTTGCCGGCGAAGCATTAAAGCACCCAGCTGTCGTGCGGCGGTAAACAAAGCCTTGAGCGCAGCTGGCGCTCGCGAGCCGAACGACACGCGGGGAATGAGAGCTAAACGATTAAAGCGTCAATAGAGTGGACGCCAAGTCCTGTTCACAATTGCGCGGATGTGTAGAACAGCCGGAGGAGGCTGGAACGTCGAACGAGATGCCAGAGGCGCGACGCTAACGGTGCCACCCGTTCAAGAGAGAGAGAGAGAGAATAACTTTATTGAATTTGGGAAATAGGGATAGGGTATTAGGAGCTTGATGGGTGGCGCCCCAAGTCCAGGGCCCCACTGGCTTCTGCCGCTAGCCGAACGTGATCCAGAAGAACCCTCTGCACCTTCGGGTCTGAGGTTGGCGAGTTGTGCCTCCCATTGCTCCAGTATGTTAGTTAGGTTATACCTAACTCAGTGGGAACTGCTCACTTCTGCCGGCAACGAAAGATGATGTAGACTAGGGTGGTGTTTCTGTATTTCTTTCTGCTGCTCTAACGTATTAAAGTAACGCTTTCGTTGGCACCCCCCCCCCCCTCTTGCGTGGTCGGCTGTCTGGCCGAGTAAACTGGGCTAATCCTGGAGGCGCTACGCAATACGTGTCTCCTCGCAAAGTCTTTAAAGTGCTTTGTAACGCGGGCCGATCTCAAAGCCAGTGCCGCGTCACAGCACTCATATGTCTTCATACCATTCATAGAGATAATCAAAACGTGTCTACAGCCACATACTTCGGCAGGTCTACCAATAAACTGTCGCTTCATTTTGATAATCATTCTCCAAAGGTTTCTGCGCATCTTTTTTCATTGTTCCCTTTGACAGTGAAACTTCAACGACACTTCCTAACTCAGAACTGTAAAACTATGCAACAGAATCGATGCCTGTGTTCAGGCGTCACTCACTGAGAAAGTCAGTCCTTGAGAATAGAAGACATGGTACCCTCAGCGTTAGTTCAGTGCATGGCTGTGGCGCTCTGCTTCTGGGTACTAGGGGGTGTGTTCGATTCCCAGCCACTGCGGCCGCACTATTACAGCGGCAGAATGCAAAAAGCTCACGTATATATAGATACAAAATACAAGTTCTAAAGATGAAGCTCCGGGTGGTCGAAATGCCACGTGAGTTATCAAAGGAACAATATTGGAAGGCACCCGGATTAATTTTTCTCCACCTGTGATTCTTCAACGCGTACCTAAACCTAAAGTACACGATCACTTTGTTGCGTTTCGCCGCCGTATATATGCGGCCGCCGTGACCAGCAACCGAACCCGCGACCTTTTGCTCGGCAGAACAACGCCGTAGCGATTGAGTCATTTGGCAAGTAGTTAAAAAAAAAATGACACTAAAACTTACGCTGCTGGAGCCAAAAGCAACAGGAAAAGCCGGTGCCCTCTGCACTCACCACACGGCCGTCTGCCACCGCATACAAATTCGCAAAACCACGTTGCGGCGCCCGCACTTCTACCTCCTTGAGGTCATGAGCACCCTGCAATGGCAATCTCCAAGACACACTTGCCTGGACTGAACAACCCACCAATATATAGAGAAACGCATTGCAGAGAAAGAATATAAAAGCGTTTTTAGAGAAACAACGAATGCTAAACGTGAAAAGAAAGGCATCCCTGGCACGTCGAACACTTCTCTCATGGCATGCAATAAGCAAGAATAAGTATCTTTCGAGAACAAGTCGCGAAACTTTTGGAAGTTCCCTCCGATGTGCAAAATAAAGAGCTAAGGCAGCAGAAGCATAAATGTACAAAGTCGTACGCATCGCACGAGGCAACAGAAGGAGGAAGAGCCCGAGAAGTATTCACACGGCCGATCGGCAAAAAGAAAGATGATGAAAGACAACGGAATGTCAGGACCGCGTATTATATATCGCAGATCGAAGCGGCTAGCGCGGTAGAAGATCAATCGTTTCGATGTCAGATCACAGTGGTGCGGTGGGCTTGGTGGAAAGAGAGCAAAGGAGCTGAAGAAAACAGAAGAAAGAAACGAAAGTTCCGACAACAACGAAGAAGCTGCCTGTGCGGGCATCCGTGCGAATGCGGCCTGCGATGGAGATCAATGCATTACCTTGAGCCCTTTGGTCGGAACCACCCGGAAAGCGAGCGAGCGAGCAGGCGAAAGCTGAAAATGCGAACAAAAAAAAAAAGACAGAAGTAGCGTTAACGTTGCACGGGCCGTCGAATGAGAAGGATTGTAAGCGCGTGACGCTCCACTCTTTTTTGTTCTTTGGGGAGCTTTGGCAACAAGCTTAGTGCCTGCCGAAACAAGAATGCGCATCATCATCGCTCCGTATGCAATAAATACAGAGGAATCCTCTCCATCGATACTATCCGTGTACGTCCAAGGTGAGTTTTGGGCGCGTGGCATTCGTTCGATTACTTCGCTAGTTGGTCTTGCATGATATCTGAACTAGACTGTTTTGGACAAGGAAGCGCCACGGCATGCGTCCGGTTTTAAAGTTCAGAATTTTTTTCTTTGTGCCATCTTCTTTTTATCCACTTCTTCTTCTTCTTCTTCTTCTTCCTCTTCTTCTTCTTCTTCTTCTTCTTCTTCTTCTTCTTCTTCTTCTTCTTCTTCTTCTTCTTCTTCTTCTTCTTCTTCTTCTTGTTCAATGGGTCGTCGTTTTCGTATACCTCTCTGCATTGTGCAGTGAATAGTCGTGTCATGTCGTGCGCAGCAATACGTTGCATCTCATTTCTGTGGCCGTTCTTTGCCTATAGTCCGCTGTGATCACCTATCATTCGATTACAGTGAGATCAATTGGATAAGCGCGCGTGAAATCGATTTTGTATGCTGCAGCGCATATAGTTACGGATACGTGTCTGTACCGTGTGGGTGTGGGTGTCTGCGCCGTGTCTGCGCCGTGTCTGCACCCTGGCGCCGCGAGGTTCTTTGGGCACAAGCCCCGATCGCGGACGAAAATAACTGGTCGACAGAACAACAATGGAGGTTATGTATCCATGACGCATGCTTCGCAAATCACGTGCGCTGATGAAAGCACGGGGCGTAGAACACGTGCGCCTCCAAATGCTATAGTGTGGTTAAGTCGCTATTAAAAAAAATTGAAATTTCGCCTGTAATGCGGTGCAGTGATGCGAAGGCTGGCGCAATATTATGAGCAGTAAGCCTTGCATAGTTCTGCACGATACCGGTAGGAGTGTTCAAACACTCGCAGATGTGCGCCAACAATCTCTTTTAGAGAAGAAAAATCAAGGGTTTAATTGTTGATTCATCTAGTCCTAACCGTCTTCGTTTGTGTGTGAGGCGCTCCCTGGTGGTGGAAAAAGCAATGACAGACGTCTCTCTCTTTTCTTTCCTTTGTTTTTTCCCCTATCCACTCTTTTCCTGTTTGAATGACAATATGAGGCACGCATTCACAATGCACGCACTTTATGGATGTTCAACTCTACCTGCATAAATTTAGCTGAAAAAGATATATATACAAAGCAGAGACAAGCAGCCTGTTCTAACTAGCACTGAACGGGAGTGCACATGCGAGAAAACACGATCAGTAAGCCGAACATCATGCCAGCCGCCTGTTGTGGAGGAACAATGCTTCGGGTTCTGCAAAGTGAACCGGACCACAGTTGATTGCGATATGAAAAAATGTCTGCAGAAAATATCCTAAACAGAGCTTTCTCTTCGGCTTTTTGCTCCTTTCACACAGGCAGGCACCCGTCGAGAGTATGAAGAGCCGTTGAACGCCATGTATTGGACATCCGCTTCATTTAAAAGGCATTTCGCAAGTCACATTCGGCTTTGACAGGTCAGAAATCAGCTGTCATAGTTTTCTTCGTTTTCGGCCCATGCCTGAGCCTGGCGTTATCACCGAGTACCCTTGTTGTGCTGACCACCAATGAAAAAGAAGAGAAAAGTGAAAAAAAAAAGCGCGAGAGCGTTCTGTAGAGCTATCTGACACTGGCAGTTCGCTGAGTTGAAAGTTTTGAGACCGCCTCGGGCACTTCGATATCTAGTATTGAAAGGAGAGCTAGCTCTCGCGTCGACATTTGACATCTTCAGTAATGCTTTGCCCAGTGGCCTTGGCGCCTCGGAGAACGGAGGCTATCAGTAATATTTCTCTTTCGCTCGTGAGGAATGATAATAACAGCGACTACAATACAATGGCCTTACCAAACGGCAGCAGAACGTGTTAATAGCCATACCATGAACAGGTAGGCCCAGAAATGTTAACCCCTCGGCGTTCTTGAAAATTGGGAATGACTGATCTGTTTACTACATTTTGTCTAGCACAAACCCCTCAGTTTCGGGAGACTCGAGTACATGGGTTCATCCTTCGCATGGGAAGGCTTTTTAAGATTACTGTAGATGGTTTGCACTGACGCCATCTTTGGGTACTAGCACGGCGAGACGCTGTGTAAGTGTAGTGGCCGTGTTTCGATGGGGACGGTATGTAAAACACTCGTGCACCGTACGTTAGCTGCACGTTAAAGA
Organism: Dermacentor variabilis; assembly: GCF_050947875.1. Taxonomy (NCBI): domain Eukaryota; kingdom Metazoa; phylum Arthropoda; class Arachnida; order Ixodida; family Ixodidae; genus Dermacentor; species Dermacentor variabilis. Next base: position 157,184,097 of record NC_134573.1, read on the forward strand.
ACCGCAGGAGGAGAAAATTTATCCGAAGCCCCCCTCCCTCGCCACCCCCCTCCCCCCCCCCCTACGGCGTGCCTCATAATGAGATCGTGGCTGCGGCACGTAAAAATCCAGAATTTGATTTTTAAGCTACGAAAGCAAGAAACGCTTGTCCTGCGCCGAGCGACAAATCGATAGTAGCGATAATACGGCGAAAAAACGGCCAACGTCAAATAAAAAAAAAACTAAACGATTCACGCGTGATAATACGGTGCATCTGACACCACCGGGGCCGCCATATTCGGGTACCAGCACGACGACGAGCTGGGTTCGTGACGTCCCGCGAAAACTATCTATATTCTGCTCGATCGCATGCCACGTGTCACGGCTGGAACGCCTTCCCAGAGACAGCTTTCTTCGTTCCTTCTTTCGCAGCCGCGACAGCAGGCGGGGGACAGAATTAGCGCGTGCAGCTTCCGGCGACATTGATCAAGCTAGACGACCTGTATTCGACATGGAAACGCAAAGGCAACACAGCCAAAACGGCAACGATGCCAAGCGAGCGGCGTGCCAAGCAAAACAAGTGAACACGCAAGCAAGCAAGCAAGCAAGCAAACAGGTCGAGCGACATTGCCTCCTTTGTTTTCGCCTGTCTTCATTGACAGACGCCGTCGGAAGAAGAACAGAGAAGCGAGGCGAAGAATGCAGTGTATGCGCTCCGCTATTTGCTCGAGGGTTACTTCGTGTCTTTGCGGGGAACGCCGTGGCACGTTGCGCGACGTGGCGGCCGGGACAACTTGCGTGTCAGTGCGATCCGCCTCCCACAAATAGTGGCAGCGATGTTTGCTGCCCCCTGCTTACTGGCGCATGCCAGAGGAGAATCTGGAGCATGCACGCACACCGACGGCACACCATTAATGCAATACAGCGTTATGCGAACTAACGCGGCATTCCAAGTTTTTCTTTTTTCAAGTCGATGCAGAGCTACTATCATTCCCATTCTTATAGCGTCCGTGTTCCTTGTGCTAGCATCAACACGAAGGAAGGAAAAAAGGGAGAAGGAAGGCAGGGAGGTTGACCAGTTTAGCTTAACCGGTTTGCTACCCTACACATGGGAGCGGGATGGGGGGGATGAAAGATGGGGAGAAGAGATAGAGAGCACATAACACAGCACACACATCGTTAGTTACAGTCTGTCACTCTTGCGCGGTACGTGACATTACTGTCACAGCCGCTTGTCCAAGCCCGTCTCCTTCATAAATCGAAGTAGTCCCTTCATCGCCTTCAGCTGCGATGTCTTCTGTCGGCGATGTGTGAAAATAGTTGCAACTGACAATGGTCTATTGTCAAGGTGCGCTAGAACGAAAGTGTATAAGGAACACTAAGAAGCGAATGTCGGACGGTGATGCTTGCAGCGAAGTTACACTGAGCTCGACCGTCCGTTTCCTTTGCGTCGTGTCATTCATTCATGTTGTGTAGGTCGTGCCACAAAGAACGTAGAAAATGTCCTATAACAAGCCTCCTTTGAAACCTTAACGCCCCGTGGCGGATTAGTGGCCAAGGCGAGGGGTCGAATCCGAGGGCGCGGTAACGAATGCCGGCCGCGGCGGCCGCATTTCCATGGTGGCGAAATGCAAAAAACGCCCGTGTACTTATTCGCGGCAATAGCTCCCGATGGGTTTCTTGTAACTTTTTCTTCAAATGTAAACGTTGGTGACGTGCATCGATAAGTCACAAGTGCGGACAGAAGGCACCGACTTAGGACAACAGACACATTTCAAAAGTTAACCCGCCCAAATCCCACTGAAGAAGGAAATTCAGCAAAGAAGCATTCAGCTAACTACCTATTTCGAACCGAAGCAAAGAAAGGAAGGCTGATCAAATTGTCGTACTCACACTGGTAGCCGAACCCTTTAAAGGTAAAGCTTCTTCTGTTAGTCTTCATCGAAACGTTTGAAATAAAAGTCGCTCCCCTTATTAAACAATGCTCGTTCACTCATTTCCAGGTGCACTGGTAACGGAGGTAACGAGTTCCGCGGATGCGAGACAATTATAAAGCACACCTTTTTCATATTCATCTGGGACTACATATACTTGAATCATTCACCTAACGTGGTTTGAAGGGCTATTTGCATGAGCATTATTTGAGCAGCGGCTCAAAACCCACAGGAACTGATGATGACGATGATGATGACGATGACGAATTATTAGCATCCCTTCAAAACGGGACGGGGACAAATAGTCACCCAGCCTGCTTGAATTAACCATGTACGCTATACATGCATCTCATTCTAGCATTTTGTGTACTTCTCCTTAATCTTTTTATTGTTTTTTTTTCTTCCTTCACACTTCTATATCTAAGTTGTATCGCTACCTGTAGCGCATCCGGTCCTACAAATCTCTTCTCTGCATTTTCTTGTTCACCTATGCTACAAACGTATCTTGCTCGTCTCGACTGTTGACCGGTTGACGCTTCCATCCTCTTTAAATCTAAGTGCTTCTGGTTGGTGTACGTTACCTACAGGTTTCGCTGCCTTCGTAATATGTTAGGGTGTGCTGGGTGTGGTCTCCGGATTTTCGCTGGATCAGACATGTGCCTCATCTTGTTGTGAATATTTGCTCCTGTATGTTCTGCCCTTGGACAACCAGCTCGAGTCTCGTATAGCAAAGCGCTGGCCTTTGTATTATCGTACAGATTTTTCCTTCTAATTTCTTTCTTGCCATTCTAGTAAATCTCCCGGTCCTTTTTGTTTAGATCCTTCCCATCCAATTTACTGTCTCCGTTTCTCTCGCTTTCTTTTTTTATGACTCCCGGTTGTCTATTTACTCATCTATTTACCCTGTACTTGGTTGCCAACATTATTCACCTCTTCCTCGATTCTGTGTCCACGCTTTCTATGTATACAGGGTGTCCCACGTGGCTTTAGCCAAACATTAAAATATGCGAATGCCACGTAGTTGGGCAGAACCAAAGTAATGTTGTTTGCCTTCGCTTGGAGACACTCAATTTTTCTTTCACTCTGCCTAATCACATAATTAGTCCTAATTAATTAATCAACTGTTCAAATTTTATAATTAGATGAAAAGTGTTAATGAGAAAATTCTAGAGCGACATGACAAACTCCCCATGCAGCTTTCTGTTGCTCAAAACGGGCTACGTAAAAGTGTTTTTCCGAGCGTTAAGGAAGCCCGCAAATGCACGCAAAATTGCCACGCGACTGGCCACTCGAGGTTAACTTCCAACCCCGACAAGATATTCGATTTGAAGCACAGAATGGCATTTGCGAACGTTGGCGTAGGCACCATTATTCCTTTCCAGATTCCGCGCAACACCTCATATTTATTGCGGTCCTAAAGTGTTCTATGTTTGATTATTGCTGCATTCCACTTTTCATTTATTTTCAGACTATCTTGTTGGCTGCTTGAGTAAGTCTTTCCTTCGTTTATATATGCACTGTTTTTTGTTTTGTACTTTGTTTTTGTAAATCTCCGTTTTTTGCCATTGCCCAACTTTTCTTCCACCAATCTTCTAATCGCCTCTTACTAATCTCTATAGCGGACATGTTTACCTTCTCCCTGCTCTCGCTGAACCCAAGGGCTTCAAGAAGTCCATTGGTGCTTAAATCGAGCACTGGGCAGATATCTTCACATTCTAATAAAACATGCTCCATCGTTTCCCTAGCATTAACGCAGCAAGCACATGCTTCTCCGTCCTTATATTTCACTTAATAGGTGCGCGTTCTAAGGCATCCTGATCTCGCTTCGTAAAGTAACGAGCTTCCCTTTGAGTTATCATAAATTGTTCCTTCCCTGATTTCGTTTTTTCCTCTTAAGTATTTACTCATGACAGGTTTCTTTTCCATTGCCACCACCCATGAAATTATTTCAGCCTCTCTGACTTTCACTCGACGTTCTTTGTTGCTGTGTTGCTCACCCTACAGGCCACATACTTGTTGGCAAGCTTCCTAGTTCTTTTCTTCAACTGTGAATCGATGTTTTTTTTTCTCTACAAATACCTCAACACTCTCACAGCTAATTTACGTTCTTCCATATTCCTCAGTCCTTCTTCATAATCAATTTTACTGTGAGCTTCCTTCACTTTAAAACTTGTCCAGCCGATATCACCCTGCACAGCTTCATTTGTAGTCTTCCCGTGAGCGCCCAATGCGAGGCGTTCCATTGACCTTTGGTTGCCATCGAGTCCTGATTGTACCTCTGATTTCAAACAAACAATCGCATTTCCAAAAGTAAGTCCTGGAACCATTACACCTTTCCGCATGGCCCGGAGCACCTCGTACCTAGTGTATCCCCATAGCGCTCTGTGCTTCATCAGGGCTGCATTTCTCTTCCCCTTTACTGTTATTGTTTTTCCTGTGTTTCCATATATATATATATATATATATATATATATATATATATATATATATATATATATATATATATATATATATATATATATATATATATATATATATATATATATATATATATATACATATATATATTTATATATATATATATATATATATATATATATATATATATATGTATTGCCTTCGTTTATTCATATACCAAGATATGTATGTTCTTTTACCCGAGGTATTTACTGGCCCTGTATTTCGTATTCCCTAATAGCACTCGGCGCCATCTAGTGCCGCCGCCGCGAAGCCTGCGCGCAGCCTCCGAAATGTAAGGTGCTCCGGTGCGCGCAGGGTGAATACCAGCGAGTGTGAGTACGCGCGACCGTAAACGTGAGTGAGTACCCGTGAGGGTGAGTAGGCGTGAGTGAAAACGTCAGTACCTGTGAGCGTGAGTAGGCTTGAGTATTAACGCGAGTCAGTACCTGTGAGTGCGAATAAGCGTGTGAGTGCCGGTCAGTGTGAGTGGACGCGAGTATGAATGTGAGTGAGTATCTGTGACAGCGGGCAGGCGTGAGCGTAAACGTGAGTGAATACAGGCGAATGTGAGTAGACGCGGGCATGAACGCGAGGGATTACCTGCGAGTGTGAGGAGGGCGCGAGTGTGAGCGTGAGTGAGTGCAAGCCCGAAAGAAATGATGGTAAGTGATTATGAGTCAGTGTTTGCTTATACTGCCGACCTATAGGCCGACCGCGTGCCCGCCCGCCCATGGATCACTATAGCACCACCGCCATCACGCACGCTGGCACGGTGTATTATCAGCGGCAATTTTCTAAATTAGACGCCACGCAGAACTTCCCGTGCTGACTAAAAGCGTGCGCGCGCTTACCAGCGTGCGTGGCGTCCGTCAGCGTTAACCCACGGGAAACGCTTCGCAAATCAGTTCACAAACCGAGCCGGCCACGTCAGAGTTATCAGCCGCATGGCTATACCACTAGCCGAAGGCGGAGTCCGTGAATGCACTGCGGTATTCTCTCCTGGTCGCAAATCTCTACTACCGCCACGCTACGCTTCCAATTACATTTGTCAAAGTTGAAGATAAGAACGACGCATTCTGCTTTGTGGGAGCGAACGCTTACTTATATGTTGTTTTTTCTTTGACTGCTCTAACCGCGTTTCGCGAAGATTTACGGCGTCACGCATCCGGTGCGCGGTGCGCCTGAGCTCGCTGCTTCCGCCGATATGCCTGGAGTGAAGCGCCGATAAGCCACGCGCACTGGCGACGCAGGACTGGCAGTGATGCAACCAGGCTTGGGGAAAATGTGGCAAGCGTAGAGTCGGCTGCGAAAATTACCGCCCGTGGGAACTCTGGCGCTGTAGTGTCGACGGGAGCTCTGACGATGGCGTTTCACCCAGCATGCGAACGAGGGGCACGGAGTGAGAAAATAATTGGGAGGGAGCATTGCGCACCACTATTGAAGCCAAGCGTGTCAGTCCAACTTGTGTTTGTCACGTCGGAGCGCACGGTAGGTTTTAAGAGCACCCGCTCTGCAGACAAAGCTACGGCAGGGCAGCCCCGAACGAGTGTAGCATCGATTAAAGAACTACAAGGAAGCAAACATTCCCGGCCAATACGCTGAGTCATAGAGGACACGTATTAGGTCGATATTGAGACGGAAAGAAAAGCGAAGGGAATCACTTCACGAAGAGTTCGCTTGGCAAGGCTGGCTGCGCGGATGTAATGCTGCCTTCTATAGTTTATTACCTTGCTCCAGGACGGGAGGTGTACTGCATAGATTTCCTTAATCATCGTTCATCTGGCTTCGAGCGGCTATGTGACTTTGCAAATTGATAATTTTCAGAGGGATATTGTGCTAAGAATTCAGCAATTTGCCATGATTACGCATGCTGACAGAGATTGATTGCCTTGATGGGCTAAGAAAACTACGATTGCTCGGAAATTTAAGAATATCAAGCGTAATAAATACAGGTACAGGAACGTTTTCCCCACATAATCGTGAGGACCATACAAATCTATGTGCTAGTCATCATTTATCTTTTCTTATCGTGTAATACCTGAACGAGAAGCAACGCCAGAGTTCTTTCCAGTGATTTTTGTAGGAAAGCGTTCAGCTACCATAGGAATGAAATATAGTACGTGCATTCGTCTGATATTCGTGTTTCTAGATTCAGGCGTTCGTACGGTTTAATTTATCGCGCTTTATCTTTCTAAACTTCCCACCAATCATAGTAACGTAAACGCAGGAAGGCGATGTTAGGTTTATGCGCGCATGCATAATTATTGCAAATATTATTATTACTGTTTGTTTTGAAAACGCATGTATACTTGACAGGAAAAGAAAAGTGAGGAGCAGGCTAGCCACTGCCACCGCAAGGAGCTGAACGACTGCCTAAGGAGAAAAAGAAACGTCGCGCTAATAGAAGAACGTTAAAATAGAAAAAAATGGTGTCTCAAGTCTTGTCATGTAAGAAGGAAAATAGGCTACAAACGTGATCCCAAGTTAGTTACTTCAAGAAAAGTAACGGAGAGTGCGATGTGCTTGATCGCGCCGAGACGCGCTACCACTGGGGCACAAAGACATTCGTCGGGCGCCGTACACCGAGCAGATACACTCGATCATCAGGCCATGAAGTTTCTCGCGAGACGGGCTGTTCACGTGTCCTTGTCGGTATAAACGTTCGCACACGTCCGCACAGCCAACCCTTAGCTTTGATTAATTCTCGCAAATAATTGTGCTTGTAAGGCAACAGTATTCTTTGAGCACGATCAGTTCTCAACGTCAGTAAGCCGCTTGAAGCCAGAAGTACAAATTTTCAGGCAAATTGATGTCGTATTGCCAGTGGCGTAGCTAGGTCGCCTGACACCCGGGGCCCACAGGTCTTCTGTCACCCCCCCCCCCCCCCCACTTCGTTTGTAGTCGAGGAAGGCGAGGATATCGACAGTTTCCGGGTTTCAGCACCAGTATACAGCCGCGTTGGATACCGCGCGCGTCCCCCCGGTCCCCCTCTCCTTCGCTTTCTTTCCCAGAGATCGCGAATGCAGCAGATATACACGCTGTTTTTTCTGCGCCAAATAACACAGGGTGCTGTACTGATGACTTGTGATAAGCGCATGTGCACATCTTCTGTCAGACTGTAAGGCTTGGCAGCCAATACAAATGCCACGTTGTGAAAAATATGGCTCACGTCACAAGTAACAAAAAATATCTTCATAAAGTTGTAATTACAAACTTTAGCGGCAATATTGCATTTGAAAAATTGAAGCCCGACATTCTTATGTTGCCCAACAACAACTTCACAAAAATCGTCGCAGGTACTATGGCGCGCACTATTTTGGCTGTGGGCAGCCCTGAACGAAAACGAAAATTAAATTTTGTATCAGTGACGCTGACCCCCCCATCCTATTAGAAAACGCCACCTGCCTCCCCGCTGCGCGGGCGCCAATGCTATGAGAATTAGGAGTTCTCTTCATTCTGATCAATAAAGCCTTGTTTTTATTTGCTGCTATATGGACAAACGTGATTATCCGAGCTGCAGTACCACCACGATATCGGGAACGGAATAGAGCACGCTTCGCGTCGATTCTTGGCGCGAGCGCCAAGCGCGCTCGTTCAACGCCCTCTTACTGCTGTCTTTGTTCGTCTTCGCTGCGCGTTCTGAATGGAAGTGGGACCCAAGAGCCTCAACGCCTTACAATGCCTGAATTAATGTTTAGCGACTCCTACTCCCAGCATGAACGCACGGCACGAGCGCACTCCACATGAAACGTTCCGCTAAGGCGAGTAGTTTAGCGACCATATTGCGAATTAAATTTTTTAGTCCGAACGTTCGCGCAATTATTTCGTGGGGTGTTGATAGAGCTGCAGACGACAATTCTGCGGCGCAACGCATCGGGTACATACATGAGCTCGGGCTACTGGATACCGGAGCATTCTTTGGCGTTTGCGCCCAGTCAAGCCGGCGGAAGGAGGGGTGTCATCAGACGTTTATGACACCCCCCCAAATGGGCCCTTGCACCCGGGGCCCCCGGCCCCCCGGCCCCTCCTGTTGCTACGTCACTGCGTATTGCCCATCACTCTCACGCTGGCTAAACCGTCATTCGCGCACCTCGCGCAGGCACTAGCGCTGCAGTTACGTCTAATAGTTCTTGCAGGAAACTCTATGGTAAGCGCTAAAAAAAAGGGTGTGATGGTGAGGGTGGTGACCGACGCATAACGCCAGGAAGCTCTGGCGGGGATTACGACCCCGTCTGAACTAAGTGCGACCACGGAGTGTTCGCCACTCGGGCACACATACTCTGATGATGCGAGGGTAACCCTCCCCCACAATCATTACTGCCAGCTCCCTCCGAGGAGCGTTGGAACCAGCGGCTGACAAGAGCAGACAAGAAAACACAACGGGCATTCGTCTCGTGGGCCCAAGTCGTCGCCACCACCTGGGAGCCTCACTAGGCCTACCTGCCCTAACTTCCAACCCTGCACTGGTAAATCTCTCTCTCTCTCTCTCTCTCTCTCTCTCTCTCTACTGCGCTTCTTGAAGGCGACCGGACTGTATACGAATGCTCGTGCCTGCTAACGAACGTCCCTCTGCGAGTGTGCTCTCACTGATTGCCGCTTAATTTTTTTATCTTTCCTTTTTCTGATCGATCTTTCCCCCCTCCCCCTGCAGAGCTGTATAAGAACACGGGCACTGACTACAGAAATGAACGTTTAAAAGGAACGAAAACACGCTTCGGCTCGACTGCAGGAACTTTGTTCACAATGGAGACCGGCTTGAAACAAAAAAAAAAAAGATGTATACCGACGAATTCTGGTGATGAATTTCTAGCCGTTCGCTCGGTGAAGTTGCACAAAATCTACGGTTTGACTAAAACTCGTCTGGTAGGGGATAATCATACCACTGTTGAGTAACTAACATCGGTAAAGATCGCAGAAATAAACATTTTAAAGAAACAAAACACGTTCCGGCTCCCGCGTGGGAGCCTTGTTCACAGTGAAGGCGGGCCTATTCTCCTCCCTGAGTGTAAGGCAGCCTACCGGGCACGTCCTTGATAGCTCTCTCTCTCTCTCTCTCTCTCTCTCTCTCTCTCTCTCTCTCTCTCTCTCTCTCTCTCTCTCTCTCTCTCTCTCTCTCTCTCTCTCTCTCTCTCTCTCTCTCCTTTCAAGACTTTCCTGTGGAGCTTGAAAAGGCTGCAATGGTAGGTTGCGCGGCCTATGCGTTCTCATACAGTGCGCGCAGGGTCAAACGTTAGTGTTTTAGCTGACTTGGCTGTGTAACCGCCTCGCTCCTCAAGTCAGCAGTTCTTCAAGCTTCCAAACCGCACTCGAAGTTAGAGTACCCAAATAAATATAACCCGAAGAACAATAACGCTTGTTCGTGTTACGGAAAGACACTTGTGTGGCAGACCTTGCAAGTTCCGCGAACAAGTTCTCAGAAGAGTCATCAAGTAACCCTAGCATTTATGTAAGGAGTATTCTGCTTGTTGCCATCAAACACTGAATTTTACATTTGTCCCCTTAAATACAAGAACTCTGCTGTCGGATCGAACGCGGTCGATCGTAAGGAAAATATTGCTTTCTATACCGCCTCTCCTGAATTTAGAACACAGGAACCGCAGATAAGGCTTTTGCGAAGCGGTCAATATCACGGACACTGTATGTGAAATCCGACACCATGCCCACCGTTCTTGCGGGTGGCCGAGACCTAATGCACGCAGCGCGCGAGTATACAGTTTTCAACGGATCCGCGATAGATGTATGCGGAGTTTCTAGGTATATGCACACGGAAGAATATCGAACACATCGGTTTCATTTATTCCTCTCTCTGTCTCTTACCTACCATCAGCTGCGCCGCGAAATTCGATTACGCGGAACCAAACCATGCGGCACGCCTTGAAAGAAATTGTCTCAAAAAATCTACAAAGCCCTTTTTTATCTTTAATTGTATGATGGTCTCTTTCTTTTTCTTTTGCTTTTTTTCCCCTCGGCATCGAACCGTTCTTGGAAGTCTTTTCTACGACGATAGAAAGCCCCGATTTTGTGATATTCTTTTCTTTCGTTTCATTGAAATTCGAGTCACCCAGTGCATTGTCTCTATGGCTATGTCGTCTTCCCGCTAAGAAAGCCCGGCATCGGGGACCGCATTTATAAAGTAGACGGGAATACGGGTGTGTTTATAGATATTGCATTTAGGTTGCTAAGCAACGCAAGCGCTGTTTGTGAGTGGCTAAAAATAACCCACATCTCTGCATATTATGCAGTTTGTGTATCTGCACTTTACCTGTAGTATTTATGGCCCTCATAACGCGTCATTTTGTAAAGCGGCATGCGTCTTATGAAGATTTATATATCTGCATTGCATTTGTAGTGTTTGTGACATGTCTGGTTTGAATTTGTGCATTTTCGTGATGCATTTCCTGGTTACTCAAGTGAAATGGGATAGCCGGCGTCATCTACTGATGTAAACGTCTCCGAATTTATCTATGTCACTAAATAAAAAGAAAGAATGCAATCGTGCATCGATATTTCGACAAACGTATGTTAATACTTTACCGGGCAAAAATTACCGCGAAATTTATCAATTCGGGAGCATGTACGTCCCTCCTGCCCTAAAACAAAGCTTTTCATGTCGACTGGAACGCACGTCACGTTATTTTCATATTCAAGCTGAACAGCGCGACCGAAGGACAAAGATTAATAAGACAGGACGACGCGCTGTTCGTTCAAACATGATCTTTGTATATGAGAGAGAGAGAGAGAGAGAGAGAGAGAGAGAGATTAACTTTTATTTTCTGAAACAGTAATCCGAGTCATATCTATATCCGAGATATCCGAGATAATCATAGCGAGATATCTATAGCGACTCCACAGCCACCGTAGTCCTACATAAAGAAAGCAACAAAATCCCAATAACGAAAGGCGTCAGGCAGGAAGGTACGATCTCTCCAATGCTATTCACAGCGTGTTTACAGGAGGTATTCAGAGACCTGGATTGGGAAGAATTGGGGATAAGAGTTAATGGAGAATACCTTAGTAACTTGCGATTCGCTGATTATATTGCCTTGCTTAGCAACTCAGGGGACCGATTGCAATGCATGCTCGCTGGCCTGGAGAGACAAAGCAGAAGGTGGGTCTAAAAATTAATCTGCAGAAAACTAAAGTAATGTTTAACAGTCTCGGAAGAGAACAGCAGTTTACGATAGGTAGCGAGGCACTGGAAGTGGTAAGGGAATACATCTGCTTAGGACAGGTAGTGACTGCGGATCCGGATCATGAGACTGAATAATCAGAAGAATAAGAATGGGCTGGGGTGCGTTTGGCAGGCCTTCTCAGATCATGAACAGCAGGTTGCCATTATCCCTCAAGAGAAAAGTATATAATAGCTGTGTCTTACCAGTACTCACCTACGGGGCAGAAACCTGGAGGCTTACGAAAAGGGTTCTACTTAAATTGAGGACGACGCAACGAGCTATGGAAAGAAGAATGATGGGTGTAACGTTAAGGGATAAGAAAAGAGCAGATTTTGTGAGGGAACAAGCCTGACTTAATGACATCTTAGCTGAAATTAAAAAAAAGAAATGGACATGGGCAGGACATGTAATGAGGAGGGAAGATAACCGATGGTCATTAAGGGTTACGGACTGGATTCCAAGGGAAGGGAAGCGTATCAGGGGGCGGCAGAAAGTTAGGTGGGCGGATGAGATTAAGAAGTTTGCAGGGACGACATGGCCACAATTAGTACATGACCGGGGTAGTTGGAGAAGTACGGGAGAGGCCTTTGTCCTGCAGTGGACGTAACCAGACTGATGATGATGATGAATCCGAGTGAGAACGTGGTTCACCCTAGGTGGAAGGATTCCTTATTCCAAGAACCTTCCGGCTTGGGCTGCCTCTTTGGCCCGGACGACGAGACTGCGTTGGTCATCCAGGTCATCAGAGGAAAGCTTGGCCTCCCACGTTTCAGTTGTGGTATAGATCTGTGGTGAGTTGGGTCGCTCTTCCTGTGCTTCTATTGGGTGGCCTTTGGAGTCGTCTTGTGGAGCTTGTGAGGTGGGGTAATGTGAGGTGCGAAATATATATGTGCAAGCTAACGCTTGCACATGCGTGAGGATTAGCCATGTCAAAGTTCGCATAAGACGAAAGAAACGAAACAAAAAAATAAGATAAAAAACGAAGAACAGCTTAAAAACAAAAGCATGTGACAATAAGAAGGCAGGAAACAACCATGAGTGGCAAAGCTCATGGGATTCCGCCCTTCTGAGCCCATCTCTGCGCGTGGCTAAAGAAAGTGTTCTTTCTCCGATAGCTCAATCGAATGTGGGCTATAGAGCACACGTGTCACCAAGCCGAGCAATCTTTTGCTGCTTCAATAACACACCTTCGATTGAGCTATCTCATAAGGTTCCTCGTTTTTGTTTTCTTTTTTATCTTTTATTTTACCTGATGCGAACCTTGAGATGGCTGACCACTGAGCGGATGTAACCTGCGTGAGTCTGCATACATGTTCGCACCTCGTTTTAATAAAATATCGTCGGAAGCAACACTATTTCTTCCTGTCTTTCTCGATCTTTGTCCTCCTCTGCTCGCGCTTGTCGAATTTTAGTGTAAAATACCAACATATCCCATTCGTATATTCTGTAACGTTCTCTTTGGTCTGATCTTCCAGTAATATGTACGGGAAGTAGCTGTGGTCATTTCTGTTTTCTGCCTGTGTGGTTGCGGCGTGCTCAGCTGCGATTCCTACTGTGTTTGTTTTTCATGTTATTACTTGCATTTTGAAGTTAAAACAGACAACGAATACGAGAAAAGCATGGGTAAAATGAAGTGTTTATTTTTAGTAAACTATAGTTTCGTTATAATTGATAGTACAGTTGGGACAAACGTTGTATTTTTAATCAATAAAAATGAGACGAAAGAAAAAAAAACATTTTCACCGTCAATAATAGGCAATGTTTTCTTTTCTTCCACTTATAGTTCCCTTTTCTTCTATCAAGAATGTGGCATTTATTACGCGTTTTCCACGTCGTATAATATAACATAGAGTTTAATGCAAGAAGAGTTCGATTCTCTCAGGCTTTTCTCGACTTCACTGACGGCTTTGTTTGACTGTTACTAAAAATCGAGCCACCTCAGTTCCGCTTCTTCTGGTTGGAGTCAAATGGAGTTGGGTTCTCTACGATAACAGTGCTTAATTTTCGCTCAGCAAACGAGTACTCTTTATCTGCAATCTTATCCGTCAATATGCTACATCTAACTAACATATTTACTTCGATACAGCAAGCTTCGCGTGACTGTCTACGTGTCATTTAAATGTGAAGGAAATTGGCAAAGCCCCGGGCTAACCAGTCGTCTCCTGAAGCGTTTAACTGCGTTGTAGGACGAAAACGTTATTTCACCGCACCGCGTATGTGAAAAAAAAAATGTTCGTTTTTATTCCGTCTTCTAACTCTGACAAATCTTTCATCGCGCTTCGGACGAAATGCCCCTCTCAGATGCGTGCGCTATTTGAATCGCCCCCTCCATAAAAGCGTGTGTAGAATGCGAGCTACATTTGCACAAGGGCGCCCGCCGACAAACGAGCTGAAACTACAGGCGTAGAGAGAACAGGTCATTAACTGCTCGCCTTCATGCAGACGAATTGTCCCCAGGGCGTAAGACAATTGGGAAGCGAAACGAAAGCGATTGAAGCGCAAAAAGAAAATAGCCCAACTCCAGACGAGTCGACAGCAGACGACGAACAAGCTACAGAACATGCTGTCTGCTCGTCTCTTTTCTTTTCTTTTTTTCTTGTCTTTTTTTTTCTTCGCTGTGATACATTAACGCTGTGACACACATTTCTTTCTCAGCGATAGCTGTTCGGGGATATTCCCATTCTCGAAAATGGCGTTGCCATCCGCGGTCACTATTGGCCAAATGCTGTTCAAAACAAATACCCGCCACTCAAGCCTCCATGATTCGATCGCGGGACCTTCGATGCCACAGCTAATTACGTAGCCACAACGATACGGCACCTCCTTAACGAGAAACGCAACAAAGGTGCTAACCCGTTGCCGTTTAATAGACTCTCTCTCAAATGAAACATACAGGGACAACGCTGCCAAACTTTTACAAAGCATATCGGTTACTCACCAGTCGGTAGATCACACGCGGCTTTAAAGAATTATCTTCATGACACCAAACGAAATCAGAATGTTGGTTTGCGCTAGCTTGTGGGGACATATTCATAGCAATTTACAGCTCAAACTATAGACAGTGGCATAGAACACATACGACAGAACGTCGCCCGTATCATAGCATGTGTTCTATGTCCTCGTCTAGTTTGCGCCGAAAAGTTTTTTTAATAAAACCATGCTAAAAGCATAACAGGAAAACTTACAACTAAAATCCACTCCTCCCTTTCGTAATTATATCATTCTTTAGAATTATATCTGCTGCAAAAGACGCGCGTTTAAGTGTGCGTGTGTGCGTGTGTGCGTGTGTGCGTGTGATGTGTGTGTGTGTGTGTGTGTGTGTGTGTGTGTGTGTGTGTGTGTGTGTGTGTGTGTGTGTGTGTGTGTGTGTGTGTGTGCGTGTGCGTGTGCGTGTGCGTGTGCGTGCGTGTGTGTGTGTGTGTGTGTGTGCGTGTGCGTGTGCGTGTGTGTGTGTGTGTGTGTGTGTGTGTGTGTGTGTGTGTGTGTGTGTGTGTGTGTGTGTGTTAATGAGGGGGCGGGGATGTTACGATAGCCCTTTTCTGGCAGTGTGCAATGAGCAAAACTAAATATGCGAAAAATAAGACAAAACTAACACGCGAGGATCCCTTCACTGTTTGTAAGTAGGAGAATAAAAAACGAACAGAAAATATCATGTGCGGACGCCGGCCGCGACCCGTTACATGATTTCAATTTCCCCTTCACGCTTACGGCGACGAAGTACTTTTTCCTTCTGAGTAAAATCCTGACGACTACTGCTCGCTGTTTTCTTACTGTTTCAGTCCAATCACCTCCAGAAACAAACAAACAAACAAAAGAAGCCGTAAGATAACTCACTTAGACTGCATTTCAGTGACTTGCAAAATCGATCTCTCAAGGACTCGTGTTACAACTCTTTGTGTAGTTGAGTATTGAAAGATAGGCATGTGAAAATGTCGAGAACATATCCACACGTGCAGTTAGAACGGACGCACTGACGCACAGATACTGAAGCGGGCAAAAAAAACATCGATTTCGTTCACAAATACCAGGCGCCAATTTTTTTAAGCTCACAAAAAAGTGAGCGTCGAGAAAAGAAAAAGAACAGTGGCAGAGTTTTATAACGTAAGAAATAAAAAATATTATTTTGGCGAGTAAGAACGTGACTCCGTCCTTACTTCTACAGGCAACAGACAGACAGACAGACAGACAGACAGACAGACAGACAGACAGACAGACAGACAGACAGACAGACAGACAGACAGACAGACAGACAGACAGACAGACAGACAGACAGACAGACAGACAGACAGACAGACAGACAGACAGACAGACAGACAGACAGACAGACAGACAGACAGACAGACAGACAGACAGACAGACAGACAGACAGACAGACAGACAGACAGACAGACAGACAGACAGACAGACAGACAGACAGACAGACAGACAGACAGACAGACAGACAGACAGACAGACAGACAGACAGACAGACAGACAGACAGACAGACAGACAGACAGACAGACAGACAGACAGACAGACAGACAGACAGACAGACAGACAGACAGACAGACAGACAGACAGACAGACAGACAGACAGACAGACAGACAGACAGACAGACAGACAGACAGACAGACAGACAGACAGACAGACAGACAGACAGACAGACAGACAGACAGACAGACAGACAGACAGACAGACAGACAGACAGACAGACAGACAGACAGACAGACAGACAGACAGACAGACAGACAGACAGACAGACAGACAGACAGACAGACAGACAGACAGACAGACAGACAGACAGACAGACAGACAGACAGACAGACAGACAGACAGACAGACAGACAGACAGACAGACAGACAGACAGACAGACAGACAGACAGACAGACAGACAGACAGACAGACAGACAGACAGACAGACAGACAGACAGACAGACAGACAGACAGACAGACAGACAGACAGACAGACAGACAGACAGACAGACAGACAGACAGACAGACAGACAGACAGACAGACAGACAGACAGAGGGTTAACACGGTCGGTAGAAGGTGCGGGAATATGGCCGCATACACGCCGGCTTTCAAATAGAATCTCGCGCGCCCACGAAGGAGCGAGCAAGTGCAATAAACTAGCGCGAGCGCAGGAACACAGCAACAGCGGGAACTGAGAGAACATAACGCTAGCACTCAACAAAGGGGCCATCACAGCGCTGTCGTAAGCGATGTAGAGAAGCACGCAAAAAAAAGATAGTAGCTAGAGACATAGAGGGAAAAAAAGGAAAACAGGGAATATGGGAAGCTGCACGTAGTTTCCCCACGGCGAACGAGGGGCATCCCTGACGGGGAAGATCGCTCCGGCCTCTGACGTCTGGAGGACGGCAAGTAGCAATTTGCAAGTCTAGTCGACGTAATGGACGGTCTTCGTGTGTCGCGCAGGAAAGCGGGAGAGAAGGGCCAGAGAGAGGAAAGAAAGGGGAGTGCGGAATGGAGGGGGTAGCAAAGCACGGCTTCATTCGTGAAAGCGAAAGCGAAAAAAAAAATAAAGATCCAGTGGCATGAACGTTCCCGAGCGCATCGGCACAGACCACCGTCCTCACACGTGGTACGTTACAGACAGCCGCGAGTGGGAGGGCAACGAAAAAAATAGATAGGTGAGAACGAACGAATCAAGGGAAAGCGCGAGTGCGCGGAAAACAAAACTGAATGAGAACGGCGAAGCACCTGAAATGAATTGCTGAGTATTGAGTGTTGCCGCTGGCTTCTATGGCTGTCAGAGACGTTACCGAGGGAAAGCGAAGGCAAGAAAGAAATGGTAAGGACCAACCATAAAGCTGAAATGCTCGTCTAGAGAAAAATCTCTACATTGACCTCGTTAGTGCTCTAACGTGATCACGCACTGAGAGCATGAAAAGGCGAAAAGCTGAGATCATGCAAAGAGAGGACAAAAAAGAAAATGCAAAAGGCAGAGCCCTGGATGATTTTGGCTGTGCCAGTTTAGGTTCAGCTGCGCTCAGCCAGCTTCCGCATTTACCGCCTAAAGCCGCCAACATCGCGCATTCTCCTTAAGCGCCCGTTAGTCAATTCGTTTGTCCTTTTATTGTAAACCTGACCTCAGTGTTCTGTTCGAGACTTCGAAAGCTAACCTGAGATACAGACGTGGTGTTCGACGTTATACGCGTAAGCTATCAGAGTAAAACTGAAGTTGATAGTGCGGCGAATCGGGAGTGTTGGTGCATATTTCAAAAAGGCTGCAGCGCAATAAACACGGACGGAGACGAGACGACAAGGGAGAGCGCTGGAATTGCAAATTCAGGACCCGTCCTGTGCGCGATATTTTCGGTGTCTTCGTTTTATCGCGACAGCAGTTATACGGACGCTGCAGCAGTTATGCCAGGTTATTTTCTTACTTTAACTGCATCAAACTTTTAACAGTTGGCCGTGGAAGATAGCGCAGTTGTAACCCTTGAGCTAAATTACTTGATGAGGCAGCGCTTACTTCTACGAGAAATCAAAGATACTGAACTGAATAACTAAATTAAATCAAATAATTAACATCTTAATTAATTACTTCACGGTACATATTGCAATTTACTAATTCTAGCCCGTGAGTTCGCTAGGTGTATCCACTTGGAACGAATTCTCAGTACTGCCTTAGTTTCGATATATTAATTTTCAAAATGTCCAATGAAATGCACTGGCGTTCCAGTTACTTTAGTGATTTGTGTATAGAACATCGTTATTCTAAAAAAAATGAGAGCTAAGTGGGACAACAGTGGCATTTTTACCGCAAGTTTGACGACGTATATCTCGAAACCGGTGCCATCCTCAGAATTTCTTACAAGTGGATATGCCTTGCAAACTCGCTAGCTGCAATTCGTAGGTTGAAATATGGGCCGTACAGTGACTAATTAGACAGGTAACTAGTGTTATTACGTTAATTATTCAATTAAGCACTTCAATTTCTCGTAATAGAAGTGCCGTCTCATCGACTAACTTAGCCGAAGAAATTAAAATTGTGGTACTTTCCGCAGAGAATTCATAAAAATTTATTGCAGCTAAAAAAAGCGCCCTATACACGTATACTGCCCAAACTTCGACAAAAACTCGTCAAGCGACGGTCATACATTGTCATATAAAGTGGCACTCGCCTAAGGTTCAAAAGGAAATAAAACATATAATGACGTTTCGAGACCGCCACGGGTCCCTTGTTCACAAGCTCCCGCTAGAGGGCCGTCTTGCCGACGAGCAACGTCGTGACGCCTACATCAGAGCACTCATCGACCGTTTTGAAAACTGCCCGGCCGACGCCTCTTTGTCATCCGCGACAGTACTTTGTACCGTCGTAACCTTCATCCGGACGGCTCTGAGTTCCTACTTGTCATACCTAAACACCTCCGCTCAACCGTTGCAGTTCTAGAAGAGCTGCAGATAACCAGCTCCCCGCTGGTTACCTGCAGCCGCTCGACATCGCTGCCGAGCCCTTTCATCGTGTCAGCTTGGACCATTCTCGGCCCATTTCCGGAATCTACATGAGGAAACAAGTGGGTTGCAGTCGCGGCTGACTACGCGACCCGCTACGCCGTAACCCGCGCTCTTCCGACCAGTTGCGCAACTGATGTTGCGGACTTCCTTCTACATGATATCATTTTGATGCATGGTGCTCCGCATCAATTGTTAACAGACCGTTGCCGTACGTTTTTGGCCAAAGTCACTGACGACATCATGCGGCCCTGCTCGATACAGCATAAATTTACCACCTCCTACCACCCTCAAACGAACGGCCTCCCTGAGCGTTTGAACCGCACCCTTACAGACATGCTATCGAAGTACGTTTCAGACGACCACTGTGACTGGGACCTGGCTCTACCTTACATTACCTTTGCGCACAACTCTTCCCGTCTCGAAACTGCTCGCTTTTCACCGTTTTACCTCTTGTATGTCCGAAAACCGACGCTGCTACTAGACACTGTGCTTCCGTCCACCACAGCTTCAACTAGCGCTTATGCCCGTGATGCAATCAGCCCCTTCTGACTACGCTCGTCAACTTGCGCGCGTTCGTCTACAGGTGTCTCAAGGCAAACAGAACCAACGCTACGACCTCCGTCACCGTGATGTCCATATTGTGCCCGGCACCCTCGTACTGCTTCGGTCACCATCGCGTAAAGTTGGCCTTTGTGAGAAACTGCTTTCCTGTTATACAGGCCCATATCGCGTGTTCCGCCAAGTGACCGATGTCACCTATGAAATTGTTCTAGCCACGCCCACTGCGTCCTCCGCTGTGACAACCAGTGACATTGTCCACGTCGCCCGACTCGATCAAGCCCTACAACTCTCCACGCGCCTTGAATATTTAACAGCACCGTGACGGCGCTTTTGCCGCCGGGAGGTAGTATTACGATATTATCGGGAGATACTCAAGGGACGAGCCGCCGCGAGAACGACGATGAAGTTGGTCTGCCTTGGCGCGGGCGAGTGTCGGCCTTGCTGTCTGGTTCCAGTGTAAATAGCCTGTAAATAGCCTCTTTCGTCTGTGTCTTTCTACACGTAACAATATATACGGACACTACAGCGATAGCAATTCTGCGGACGGTACAGGCACGCTCGCGTCGTCGGCGCCGCCGCCGCTGTCACCGTGCTGTCGCGACATACGGCACACGCGCGGCCCCTGCATGGAGGATTACAAGGTTACGATGAAGTTAAGTGGGCGCACCCTCACACTAGCGTTCCTATTTGAGCGGCCGTATGCATACCACATTGTGGTGCATTCACTTGGTCTGAGCTAAACGGACAGTCTAACTACTAGTGCGAACGCCGGTGGTTTTCCTTCGGTCTCACTTCGTGCGGCACCAAGATGCGATGGCTGCAGAGCCGCTGACGGCGATGCTCATCGCACTGTCGTTTTGAGGCGCCTAATCGCTGTCAGGGCTGTTTCTGCCGCACAGCAGCAGTTGCCTCGCGTGCTATGTCACGCCGACATGTCGCACCCGCTTATTGGTCGGCACCCTCCAAAGAGCTGCAGCGCAACGCTAAACCTTGCTATCACTTTCACTACATTTGCCCTTCGAGCGAAACTGCCAGTTCTACTGTGTGACGTTCGGGTAGTTTAGTATATGGCTCCCGGTTCCACCCCTGCGAAACTAAGACTTTTGTAAAGCGTGCTTCACCACGCATAGACTCTTTTAGCAGAAAAACAACCTTAAAAGAGAGCTTTAGCTGGGATTCAACTCTTATGCCACCTATTCAAATACATGCAAAGCGCAGAAATGCTTTTGTGAGACAGCCCCTTGACTGATTTGAATGAAAGTTGCATTTGAGAGTCAAAGGCAAATTCGAGTAACTGTGAGCAGCAAATTGTTTATTTAGGGCGCGGAATGTTTTACAAGAATTACTGAAAATTAGTTTCAAAAAAGAATGCAAAAACTCCACTGGAGTTGTCTAGGTACCCCCAAATTTAATTTGGCCTATCCCTAAATTTCAGTTGGCCACCCCCTAAATTCAAGTTAGCGCACCCCCAAAATTAAGATGGCCAACCCCCAAACTTCACTTTGTCCACCTACAGATTTAAGTTGGACCACGTCCAAGTTACAAGTTAGGGCACTCTCAAATTTCACTTGGCCCACCCCCTAATTTCAAATTGGCCCACCGCCAAGGGTAAATTTGCCCACCCCCAAAATTCAACTTGTCCCATTCCCAAATTTAAGTAGACCGACCCCCGCATTTCAAGTTGGCCCATCCCCCGATTTAATCTGGCCCACCGCCTATATTCAAGTCGGCCCACCCCTAAATTTAGGTTGGCTGACCCCCAAATTTTAATTTGGCTCGCCCCCTAATTTAAGTTGGCCCACCCCACACATTTAAAGTTCGCCAACCCCAACATTTCAAGTTAGCGCACCCTCAAATTTAAGTTGGCCCACGCCCAAATTTCAAGTTGACCCACCCCCAAATTTCACTTGGTCCACCCCTACTATAAGCTTCCCCATGCAATTTCTAAAGGGCCCCACGTGTCTCTATGGTTATTCTCTTTTTTATTTATTTTGTTGACTTAAATTGTTCCTTCTCACTTTAAAGTTACCAATCATCTACATTTACACTGTTATAACGATTCAATGTCATTACTTTGCAAATTACGTATTTTTGTGCCGATACAAGGCATTACACTTTTCGCGTGACAGCGCTAGGGTACTCGCCAAAGAAGGCTTACTCACTCAGAAAAAAAAACACGAAGTTTCTAATGCCCTAACTATGCATTAAAACCAGATATTGTGGCTTTGTCAAATGCATCCGTTAGAGCGACTAAAGCGGACAAATTTGGTACATTAAATTATATCTTACGTTATTTTGGTACAACATTCGTGAAAACTTTGCAAAAGTCCTGCTCATATATTTTTGTATATTCCATAGTGGTGTATAAGACGTCAATTCTGTCACAGTTTACGAAACTGTGATATCTTTCGTTGCTGAGTTACAGAGTCGTATACTTGATAGTATCATTGTCGTAAAATTTTGCGATTTTCAACAATTTTTAATAAAAAACTAACGGCCCAAACTTAAGAACTCTATTTCTCTACGGTCACTAGATATTACTTTTCTTTCTTCTCAAGTTCGACGAATCATATCGAATCGCTGCAGTGGTTACCGAGAACAACAATTTCTCCGTTCACATGTTATTTAGCCAGGAGACCCAGAGCTATGCTTCCTCTTAACAATTAGCAGAAACGTGAGTAGCATGAGCAGTAATGCCGCGAACTTGCCCCTGCATTACTGAAGCGCAAATGGTACCACTTAAAAGACTGCAGCGCATCTATAAATGTTTGTCGTTTTCTTAAATAGAGATCAATCTCCTCGACGTTCATTATCATTTCACGAATGCAGATGGCTTTAAAGCTGCTCTACGTCTCCTAGTGCTAGGATGACCCCCGAGAAATTCGCCTGCTGGCACTTTGTAAGTGACTGGAAATAGCGAATAAATGGGGGAACAATATAAACGCGATCATAGCCAGCGCTGTGTGTGCGCGCACTCCGTCTTCTTTCTGTTATTTATCTCACTGCACTGCAAATTTACGTTATGATCTTATTTACTAAGTTCTTCTCGGTGAATTGCGGCAAATTCTGGTCCGCGTAGGATACATACAGCGACTTAATTCGAAAGATATTTTTATTGCAGACAGTGACGCCCACATACAGCTTTTCATAAATGGAAAGATTCATAATGAAATAGCTCTCGGAGTTTTTAAAGCTTAATCGTATAGGTTCAGGATGGCGCAAAAGATACTTCACATTTAAGTGGCGAAAAAAAGGAACAAGAGCTTTAACTGCTTTTCGGAGGCCTTGCGGCTGTAATAGCGAAAAATTAACGAAATGCGCGGGCGGCAGCACCTACCTCCTCGCTCAATGTAACAACGAGACAAATTAGAAGGCGGCGTAGATTTCAACTTCACGTGATATGTGGTCCAAGCTTAGAATACTGGAGACGCATAAACATAACATTCGAGAACGGGCAGCGCGGGCGACGTCATAGCACGATTCGAAACACTGGTTTCGCTCAAACGCCCTTTATTCCCGATATTGATCAATATAGCTCCGCACGGATAAAGCGAGAAACCGCGACGATGGATATCACGCGTGTTCCAATGCAGTCGCACAGGCGCAGTCAGTTCCTTACGCGCTGCAATCTGCTCGCGTCCGATCAATGAAGAGCGGCGCCTCATCTCCGATGCCATAGCAATTACTCTCCGAGAACGGCTCCGTTCCATCTCTCGAAGCCTTGCTTCGATCGGCGGCGGCGCGTCCTGGCGTCACGGAGTATGGCGCAGCGCTCGGGGTGAGCGGCGCAGCTTGCGGGCGGAAACACTCCCTGCTCGCTGTCCACTATGTCCCCCGGTCATGTCGCTACAACTTGTCCGTTATGCGGTGTCCCAAAAAAATTATGCTCTTATTTCCCTGTTTTGTTGTTGTTGTTGTTGTTGCCGTTGTTGTTGTTGTTGTTGTTGTCGTCGTCGTCGTCGTCGTCGTCGTCGTCGTCGTCGTCGTCGTCGTCGTCGTTGTTGTTGTTGTTGTTGTTGTTGTTGTTGTTGTTGTTGTTGTTGTTGTTGTTGTTGTTGTTGTTGTTGTTGTTGTTCGACATGTTTTATGCACTCTATACAGCAAAAAAACAAACAAAATAAATGAACAAATGATAATACTAAAATACATATATTATTGGAAAATGAAATGAAAAATAAATAAGGCAACGTCGCAGTGGAGGGTTAACTGACGTCTGTTCATGTCGCCACCCGTATAATGTTGTTACGGGGAGAAATTACGTGCAAATGATACGATTACTAGTCAAGGCTCACAACACTGCAGCAATGGTAGGGCTAGCCGCGTGTTCACACCAGGTACCGTCGTCGTTGTCGTCGTCGTCCAAGCACCGACCACAGGATCGCCGCCCGTGACACTGCCCGCCGGCGGCAGACGCTCTGTCCCGGTGCATTGAGGTACGGCTTGAGGCGCGCATGGTACGGTTGGAGGGGCGAGACATGGACAACAATGTAACTCGCGATTGTGGCCAGACGGTCACTCGGAATTTTCCAACGCTTTTCCAACTTTGCGCCCACTAAAAAGTGCTTTGAAAGTATGTTTGCCTCTTGCTGTAGATAACTTGCTCACTGCGATCCAAGTAGCTGTAATGTCTTCTGAGTGACAAGAATTGTGAAAGAAAATGCTCTCGGTCTAGTAAGAGGCGCAAGTTTGTGCGCGTGAATTCTATTTTACAGCTGTCGAATGTGTGCCTCTTAACAGGCATATCACGTGTCTTTTATGTACTGTATCTCGCTGTTAATAATAGCTGTCATGTTCTCGGTCCCCGCGGTGACATCTAGCCCTCGCGCCAATAAACGTCACAAGTTGTCAAGATCCTATTCGGGTCACGTTCATATGCACACGTGATACAATTTGGATGACGGCCAGTACAGTAGGCCTATACCGGATATGCCTACGTTGCGCAAACCCTCTATCTGGCCAAGAACAGCACGAGCTGACCTCTTCTGTTGTGCTCGCTGACAGTTGGCCGAAACCTAATCCTTGAGTCATCGAGTCACATCATGGTAACACTGGAAATGACGCCCACTTTATTATTTCGGTATACTACCACTGCTCCCTAGATATTTTTACAGAGGTAGGTCAACGTGCCTGTTAGTACACGGAAATAAAAAGGTAAAGCGCAGACAGCAATGGCAAAGTTTATGTTTCTCAGCCGCACCGGACTGTTCTCGAAACTTTGGAACATAGGAAATGGCGTGTGGTTGCCAGTTAGTACTCGCGCATCGCTTGGAATTATTCCGGTCCCTTGATCAATTTAAATAACCGGCAGATCCCACGCCCTGTGGGAATCGATGTTATGCGAAGCAGTGTGGGGAGCCTACCAAGTTAACGAAAGGGTCATGAGAGCAACAAGACGTAGGCGGCTGTCTCATGACCTACATGACACACATATCATGATATTCATGTCATGACCAATCATTTATGTTCATCATACGCTCTTGTCATACCATGCCAATTCTGGTACATGCAAAGTTAACGAAACGACCGTAAGAGCACCAAGAGGTAGGCGGCTGGATAGATACTGTCGAAGTGGCACATGTTCGCCAAGAAATGCTTCGCATTTAATACGTTTTGAACCCATTGCAGGTTCTTTATTCCCTACAGTGGACAAGCCTCAGTTGAAAAAAAAAAAAATTGCGCCAAGATACCCGTATGTCGTAATGAGCGCGAGTACATAGCAATCCTGTAGATAGCAGTCCTCACCAGACAGAATCTGCCATGTGCATGATGTAACCAGAGGTCGTTTCAACAGTATGGGACTTCAGAAGCAGACAAATTGAAGCCTTTTGTTTTTCTTTCTTTCTTCCTTTCTTTCTTTCTTTCTTTCTTTCTTTCTTTCTTTTTTCCTCCCTTTTTATTTCTGCGGGTACATAACCATCTCTCTGTCACCACGATCAATCACCGCTTGCGTTTTCCCGTTTTTCCTTTCGCACAGCGAGAGCGCCAAAGGTTGCAATCTAAAGCACTTTGGCCCTGCCCGACCTTTCTGCCCTTACTGTAAATAAATTATCCCCGTCTCTCTCTCTCTCTCTCTCTCTCTCCCCTTGGCTGGCCTTAGAGTGTATGTTCACTGTAGGAAAGAATCTTATGGCAGCATAGGTTTCTCGACCAGAGAAACCACAACAGCTGCTGGCCTTTCCCCCCGAGCGGCCGTCGACCCTTCGAGCGCTCACCTCGCGCATGTGGCTGGAGCCTACTACGACCGAGGGGGTAGAGGGGAGGCGAGAGGTAAGGAAGGTAGGAGGCGGACATACCTCGTTAGATAGCAGATGGTATCCGCAGCACGCGAACGGAATGCGCCCTCGGCACCTCGGCACAGTTTCATCACAGGGCGGGTTGCTCAGCACCTTCGCGCACTACGGTATGCACGGACGCGTTTCTCGAGGCCGGCACGTGCTCGCTTTCTCACGGCCCGAACGCGCCCGCGCCGCGATGAGAGGTCATCTCGCGTACTGCGCCACAACCGCGTAGCTTCAGGCAGCAGCGGCTCACTGCTGGCGTCAGTAGTGCTGAACACCATATCTATCCTGGTGTTAACAGCGCAAAACGTAGACGGGACACGAGACGGGAAGACGACACCACAAGCGCTGACTTTCAACAACATTTATTTGAAAGAAACACGGCTTCTTATACCTTTGCCCACACGTGTCACAGATACGTCATTGCACGTCACGTGAAACTATGCCTTGGCCTACTAACTCACGCAGAAGTGTAGTTCACCTGGGACTCGGACGATTTCCTGGCAAAGTTATGAGGGAACTGACGTCACCACCGTTGCTAAATTTGAGTCACCGGCCCAAAGCTCAATTAAATAGAAATCTGAACGTTATCTGAACAGTCCCTAGCCTAGCTACAGGCTTTCCGTGCAACTACTTTATATATTACATTTTTATTACACCTCCAGGGTCTCAGTCTGAGACATTTCACGAGGGGCAAATGATGGATGAAAGAGTGATGCAAGATAAAGAAAGCACACGCGAGCTCAAGGAAATGCGAAGGAAAATGAAAAAGAGAAGAACTCTGGGGAACCGGAAAGCTAGGTGAGAAAAGTGAAAAACTTAGCTTCGCTTTTTTTTTTTTTTGCAATGTACTGAATTACAGAGGAGCGGACAATGTACAGGAACCATCTATGATTATTGTTAATGTAAACGAATAGCCGAACGCTTATAGAAAGTCATTCGCTTTATTAAAGAAATGATGCGCTCAAATGCGTACATGTGCTTCAGTGAGTGAGTGAGTGAGTGAGTGAGTGAGTGAGTGAGTGAGTGAGTGAGTGAGTGAGTGAGTGAGTGAGTGAGTGAGTGAGTGAGTGAGTGAGTGAGTGAGTGAGTGAGTGAGTGAGTGAGTGAGTGAGTGAGTGAGTGAGTGAGTGAGTGAGTGAGTGAGTGAGTGAGTGAGTGAGTGAGTGAGTGAGTGAGTGAGTGAGTGAGTGAGTGAGTGAGTGAGTGAGTGAGTGAGGGAGTGAGTGAGTGAGTGAGTGAGTGAGTGAGTGAGTGAGTGAGTGAGTGAGTGAGTGAGTGAGGCAACTTTATTCGCTCCCCAATAGACGTGAGTACACTCAACGTCACCTGGCTAGGCCCACTCGCGGACCATCGGGTGAAACCTGACGGCCCTTTCGCGGGCCCTCTGGACTGCCAGGATTTGAGAGGTTTGGCGACGATACTTAGGTAGCGCGTGTTGTTTCATTGCAAAATTCCGCGGAGAACAGAGCCGTTAACCAGCACATCTGTAACGGTCATGTAGGCGGCTAGAAATGCAATTTGATTTGTCATACGTGCGTTTTTTCCAAAGGCGTGAGCGCCGACGTGGAAGTCAACTTCCGACCTCCTCTCCCGTAGCCGCCACGAGAGGAGAGGGCGGCAGGAAGAGTGGAGGGCTGTCCTTGGCGAGCACTCCACCACGGCGTCTACACCTTGAGACGAGTCAAAGCTCTCGCACAAGGGCAGCTGCGTCTAAAAGAGGTGCAGTAGTTCGACGTGCGTTGAATAACGCATCCCGCAACTCGGTTGCGCCGGAGAACGCGCCCTTTCCATAGGCGGCGTTGTACGGGCGGTTAACGTACGACCGCCGCGAAAGCGAGCGAAAGAGCCAAAGAAAGCTGTTCGCTTTAATAACCTATATATGCAGACAGCTCGGTGTTGGCTGCTAGGCCCCCGACATGTGTCGAATACTATAAATTTCTACTGATCTGTAGCTCCCAAGTCAGTAGCGATCGGCTCGGAATTCAGAGAACCCTGGTTTCATCTAGGCTAAGAGTAGTTACGATTACGATGTACCCAAGCGCGCACATAAAGTACGTAATCTCGTAAGCCTTCTCCCGTAAACAGGCCACCATATGTGAACAGCCGAAAAAAAGAAAAAGCGCGCTCGTGTCGCCTTTAACAAAGGGATATCATTTCGCCCAACGGCATTCGGCGAAACACGCCAAGTCATTCGTGGAGCAGAACGCAGCCGTGCGGTCTTTGGAGAGAATTAACTTGGGCAGCCCACGAGCGCGGCTAATGAAAATAAACAGCTGACGCCGGCTGGTCTGATTGCAGCGCGTGCTTTACATACCGAAGCCGGCCATCGATCCTCGGCCCGCGCCGCAGACACAACTGCATGCAGGTCATAATCAAGGCATCCCCTCGCAGAGAGTGACCGCTTGTTAGCGAGGGACGACATGCACCGACTGGGATGGAACGGCTTGAAAAGGAGCAACGGAGAGGGCGTCGAAACTCGATCACAATTTCGTCCAGATCGAGAATGGTGCCAAGAGGAGCTGAATGAAACTGCTTCATTAGAGAGTTTTAGCTGAGCGCGTACAGTACGCTCCGCTTGGACCGGTCTATCCGCCTTTTGCACACAGTCGCTCACGCCTGTATGCGTGACGCTTAGTTCGCTCCGCTGCTGCGACGATTGAGCGGAGCGCGATTGTGCGTCCACTCGAGATCGTTTGATCGTTTTGCACCGCCTCCGAAAAACGCGCTTGTCGAAACTGCGAAATCGACACACTTCTCTGCAGTGCGTGAGTGCGTGAAACACGAACGGAGCGAACGGCAAGGTAACTCACAGCTGAAACTGTCTATTATACATAGCCTCGATGGAGTGAAAGCAGCAGCAGCCAGCAGCTAATCAGGAGCGAGGGCGTGAGAACGCACGTATACCTGTGTTGCCCGTCACCCAGTGTCAGGGTGTCGTACCTGAGCGAGATTCTGTGCCGTGTGTCCGCAGGTACATGTCAGAGCATGATTTCATCATCATCATCATCATCAGCCTGGTTACGCCCACTGCAGGGCAAAGGCCTCTCCCATACTTCTCCAACAACCCCGGTCATGTACTAATTGTGGCCATGCCGTCCCTGCAAACTTCTTAATCTCATCCGCCCACCTAACTTTCTGCCGCCCCCTGCTACGCTTCCCTTCCCTTGGGATCCAGTCTGTAACCCTTAATGACCATCGGTTATCTTCCCTCCTCATTACATGTCCTGCCCATGCCCATTTCTTTTTCTTGATTTCAACTAAGATGTCATTAACTCGCGTTTGTTCCCTCACCCAATCTGCTCTTTTCTTATCCCTTAACGTTACACCTATCATTCTTCTTTCCATAGCTCGTTGTGTCGTCCTCAATTTGAGTAGAACCCTTTTCGTAAGCCTCCAAGTTTCTGCCCCGTAGGTGAGTACTGGTAAGACACAGCTATTATATACTTTTCTCTTGAGGGATAACGGCAACCTGCTGTTCATGATTTGGGAATGCCTGCCAAACGCACTCCAGCCCATTCTTATTCTTCTGATTATTTCCGTCTCATGATCCGGATCCGCCGTCACTACCTGCCCTAAGTAGATGTATTCCCTTACGACTTCCAGTGCCTCGCTGCCTATTGTAAATTGCTGTTCTCTCCCGAGACTGTTAAGCATTACTTTAGTTTTCTGCATATTAATTTTTAGACCCGCTCTTCTGCTTTGCCTCTCCAGGTCAGTGAGCATGCATTGCAATTGGTCCCCTGAGTTACTAAGCAAGGCAATATCATCAGCGAATCGCAAGTTACTAAGGTATTCTCCATTAACTTTTATCCCCAATTCTTCCCAATCCAGGTCTCTGAATACCTCCTGTAAACACGCTGTGAATAGCATTGGAGATATCGTATCTCCCTGCCTGACGCCTTTCTTTATTGGGATTTATTGGGATTGGATATTGAGCATGATTTGCGACCTCCTAAATTATATCAAATTCTGCGGCTTCATGTGCCAAAACCACGATGTGGGGAACTAAACATGCACCTAAATTGAAGTCACACGGACATTTTAGACCTCAGCTTTTAGACAGCAGTTCGTGCGGCGAGCGTCGGCGTTGTCCCTCGGCGTCCTCGTAGCCGAGCGAACGAGCGCAGCAAAGGATGAAAGAGCGAATGCGAAGCGCGGATGAAAAACGGCGGTAGCGAATAGAGCGCGAAGAGGAAAGCGGAGGAGGAGGGCATGAAGAATACGTGAGAAGCATATAGTGCCGCGTAAGACTGATTTTGCAGCCACGACGGCCACGAGATGGCGCCAAAGTAGCGCGCGTCGTATGTTCGCCTGTGACGCTGCCGATACCATATATGGAAACAAATCGCTGCATGAGCGGGGGTCTGTCTGCAGCGACTGCTGTGAATCGCGCCCACGCGTCACCCACACGCTGCCTCTCATGATATCCCGATTAGCGAAGCAGGCGCGCTACTCTTCGCTCCGTTTGCAACATGTCGCAGGAGGCAGATTGTCCGCGCCAACCAGTATACCACGTAAATAAAACACGTTTACAGCTGCGCTCAAATTTCGCATCAGGGAGTATCGTAATCGCCAGTAATTTTGTTATTTTTCTTCTTTTTATTTTGTTTTTCGTATTTACCGAAATGCGGCCTCCGCGTCTTTGTACGTCTTGAGCGCACACCTTTCGCCAAATTCTGGGGCGAACTCTCCAGCGTCGATACAACTCATGGCCCCCTTTCCACTGCAGCGGTTTCAAAGCATTATCTCAAACAGAATAAAGCAAGCGAGAGACAACACGAAACCTGCACTCCAGCAAACGAAACGTCACACATGTCACACATGTGGGTTAACGTTCTGCAACGACAGAACTGTCGTTGAAAGCGATAGCAAGGATTGGTCGTTGCGCTGAAGGCGTCTCAAAAATCCGGCGCGATGATGAGCACCGGCAACGGCGTCACATGCCTCGCACCTCGATGGTGCACGAGATGAGACCGACGAAAAACCATCCATGCTCGCCAGTGTCCAGAGAAGGAGTTATATGGGTTTTCTTTAACGTTTATTGTTCCTCTGTTCATACCAGTGCATTATGCACCACGGTGTAGTTCGCACACCTGTGCTCATAAGGAATGCTAATGTATGTGCAGACATAACAGATGTGATGGTGGAAGAGCTACAGAGCTGAAGCTAGAGTTAACGATAACAAAAGATTGGCGCTTCGAAGCTAGGCGCTGCTCTACAATCAATAGAGACGGCGATGCCACGTCGCATAACTACCATAGCGCGGCCCCATCTATCTTGCATTGTTTATCTCAGTGCATGATCGCATATGCGAAACTATAGTAAGCAACCATCGATCTAGAACCGTTCTCGCATACGCTGAGGGCCTCTTCGGGGGAAAAAAATGAAGGAAAACAGCGAGCAAAACACGGAAGCTGCGTACTGTAGTGATACAAGTAAAGCGTGTTTACATTACGCTAATATACTGCAGATGCACCACTTATCATCGATATGCTCAACCATTCAGGCACAAGGACATTATAGCTTGGAGAAGTGAGCTACATCCATGCATATATATGCGTCTATAAAAAGAAAGGCGACGAAACGAAAATAAAAAAAACTTGTCGCATTAGCCTCTGTTATAGCCCTAGAAAGCACCGATGTCGGAACCCTCCAATTTGCGCGAGCTGAATATAGTCTAACATGGTCACACTGCAAATGAAAGGAAATATAACGTTTCTCTCGAATGAGCTCTTTGATCTAGCGTGTTGGATTATGCGCTCTTTTTCATTTTCTTTTTCTGAGTGGCTGGCGAGGCCCACAACCTAGTAGTCATTGAAAGAAGGAGCAGAACTATAGACGTGTCATCCCCGGGGAATGTGATCGCAAGCTTTTTTGACGAACAAAGATGAATATACTATCGGCAACGATCGAAGAATGCGCAGACGTTTTCGGCTGTTGGGAGTGCCATGGAAACGATAACGTCAGCAGTCCACAATATGTCGATCAGTTTCTGGCATCAGCAATAGCACGAACATGAAAATGAAATGGTACAAACCAAAAAACCACGAAGCAACAGAGACGAGCGCAGTAACGCTTCGATATCTACAAGAGCAGCATAACGTGACAGACATTCAGCGAAAACAACGAGGGCACAATTTCAAGAGTGCGCATCTCATACTTACGTATGCCTGAGTAGCGTACGCCGTGGAAGATCAATTGTTTCGATGCAAGCAGGTTGCACACCAGTCCGATGGGCCCTTGGGAAGGGAAATCGACGCAGTCGTGAGACAAAAGAACAAAAAAAAAAAACAAATGACGGCGAATGAAGACATTCGCGGCAAGAGAAGGCGCCATACCTTGAGACGGACAGAGGTGCATCGTCTGTTCCATTCTTTTCGCACGTCGAGAAATGAGTGACCGAACAAAGCTTGAACGGAAGTAACCGAAAAAGCATGTGACTGTGGCACTGACGTCACTCTACGCTTCCGAAAAGGAATGTTCCTCTGCTATCATCTTGTTTTCTGCTAGCTGTTATCATTTCTCTATTGTATTGATTTACATCAAGTTTTCATAATGTAATAATGTCCCTTCCCCCTTTTTTTCCCTTGCCTTTTTTGTTCTTTTCTATGCTTATTCTGCTCGCGCTAGCAGAATTTTCTACATCGAAGCTGTAAAGGAAACTGGGAGCGCTCGAAAACGCGATATGCCAATTTTCGCGGTATTATGAAACAAACTACACAATTTATATTTCGAGATATGTGGCGAATAATAGACCAATATACCGGCACATTTTGAATAGTACGTACGCGTGTGCGTGCGTGTGTGTGTGTGTGTGTGTGTGTGTGTGTGTGTGTGTGTGTGTGTGTGTGTGTGTGTGTGTGTGTGTGTGTGTGTGTGTGTGTGTGTGTGTGTGTGTGTGTGT